>NC_056559.1:1029171-1058063 GCF_013358625.1 Macadamia integrifolia | reverse complement strand
TTTTTTTTTTTTTTAACACATTTTAAAATTACTTGATGAAGATTCAAAATATAGATTTTTTATTGGTAAGTATGGTTTTGTTAACACTTGAGATGTATGGGATCAACTTTACTCCACCAAAAATAACCAAAACAAACAAAACAAAAACACGATTCACAAACAAGGTTTGGATTTTGTCCAGGGTTTTAAGAAAGGGCTTTGAGAAGGAATCAAGGAATAAGGAAGAACCACTGATCCAGGCGACCATTTTGCTCCGGCAATGGTGAGCTTCATTCTTCTTTGACAGGAGTAAAAATATAGTGGATGACCTTAGGGCTAAGGCATTCATTTTGGCATCATAGAGGTAAGTATAATAAATACTTATATTTTTTATGTCTTCTTTTCTTTATTTTTATAATTTTATTTCATAATTATGTATTTATATTATAAGTTAATATGATTGATGATTGATGAAGATGAACTTAGTTTATTCACTTTATTGATTTGTTTTCTTAATGAATATCTTACATTGGTATAAATATGATCCTTTAATATCTATTTAACATATGAGTAATAGGATTCAACTAGGATTTGAGCCAAATAGATTGGTTTTATAAAAAAATTACACAGGAACGCTTTAGTAGACAAGGCAACGCTTTATACCCGCCTTATTGCTAAGGCGCTCCGAAAGACCCTCAAACGCCTCCGTCGCCTTACCGCCTTAAAAACTATGACGTCAGGTAGATAGCCGGTACCATATTATAGTCTGTCATTATAAGCCTATGGCTGATTTGTAGTGGTGCATCAGGTTGACAGCCGGCACTAATTATAATTAGCCATAACCCGTCAATCTTTTTATATGGATCCTTGTGCTCATCCTTACTTGGAATCTCCATGTAGACGAACCCATTAAGTTGAGATAAGGTTTTGGATGTTGTTTATTGTTGAAGTGGTTTTGTACAAAGTCTATCAAACGTTGTTTATGTTCTTTTCATGTTCTAAGGACACTTTTGGAACAGTTTTACCAAACGTTGTTTCTATTCCACTAGACTGTTCTCACTGCATAAATCGAAAATGAACAATTCCGTGAAAAGAACATTCTCCAGGAATAAAAGCGTTATCAAATAGAACCTTAGTATTTCACTAAAAAAACTATAGTATTAGTAGCAAAGTGTGTTATAATATTGAATATGTTTCAAATCTGTGTTCAAATAATTAGTAATTTGTATAAAAGATGATTTTTTTTTTTTTTTTTAATTCTGCTTACTTAATATTTTTGATAGATTAAAGATTTGTTAGAAAAAGCGAAGGGAACACAGCCCATTATACGATAGAGAACAACAATAAAAAAAAAATACTTAAAACCAACAAGGAATTCCATTTTATATGAATTGTCAAAAAAATCAATGCTAATTAATTACATTTTATTGAATACTTATTTGATTATTGATATCTTTTATGTGATTTAAAAGCAAGAGACTGATAGTATAGTAATTTAGTGTTTAACTATCCGTAGATCAACTTAGCTAATGTAACAAAAGAAAATCTCTAGTCATATAAATTGGGGCGAATGGTTATAACTGATTGTTAATATTTGCTGAGATTAATGAAAAATGATTTTTATTAGTTAACTTTTGCTCTATTTATAAATTGATGGACTAAAGTACCGCCAGAGAAGAACAAGAACCAAGTCCAATCGAGCCAGGTTCTAGAATGATCTGTCCAGTCACAAAACCAGCCCAATCAAACCAGCCAATCGAGCTAACAAAAACCAGCTTCTAGAAGATCAGATCTTCTCCCTACCGATTCCAGTTTTGACATGTATTTTTGTCTCTATGTGAGACGTAGCCAGCAAGCAAGCATGCTCCATCAATTCAGCATTCTAGAAGAAGTTTATTTCCATTTTTTATTGTGTTTTCTTATTTTCCAAGTATTTAATTTCAGTTTAGGAAGTTATTTGTCTAGAAGTTTTCCTTCTAGTTTTTCTTGGCCAAGGAAGACAAAGTTTCCTTTTTCTTATAGTTTCCAATTCCTGTACTTTCCTATTTTAAGATCCATGCCACAACTATAAATTGGCCATCGATTGTAAGCTTCTACACAGTTGATTAATGAATTTTAGAGAGCTTTGCTTGCAAGTTGAAAAAGATTCTTCAACAGTTGGGATAGCTGTGGGTGAGAAGCCCAAGGCTGACAAAGCCTATCCCATCCACACCTATCGAGCTCCATTGCGTCTCCCTGTTCTGTTATTTTTCTCTTGTTTCCTGAGTGTGATAGTTACTGTTTGAGACCTATTGAAGCTGTCCTATAGGCCATCAAATCCAGCTGCTATTGAAAACCTGAAGACTCAAGAATCAGACCTACCAACCTCTGTTTTGGAGGGTTTTCTGGGCAGGAATCAAGCACCAGATCTCCCTAATCCCTGGCAAGTTTCAGGCGATATTTTGAGATTTTTTTGGGCCACCCAAGAGAGACACTCGACCAGGAGATAAGAGCCCTACAGAGGCCTGTGCTTGGAGTTCTTTGAAATCTCCCTTCCCTAGATTCAAGAAGTTTCATATCTCAGTGATCCCCCATCAATTCCAGCAGATAATTTGGGGTTTTATGGGACATCCTAAGTCTTACCTTTCTGGGCCAGGATCTATGACTTACAAATTATTTTCTAGCTGACCTAATTTCTGGTGTTATTCTCAGTTACAGCATTTTGTCAGATCTGAACCTATTTCTTAGCTATTGTTTGGAGCCTATTATTGTTCTCGATTGGGGTTAATTACATCTGTAATCAGCTTAAAATTGGCAAAAATTTGTAGGACGAAAATTCATCGCATTTCATGTTTCATCAACATTAAGGGCGTACCCAATGCACAAGGATCCTACCACTATGGGGTCTGGGGAGGGTTATAATGTCACAGCCTTACCCCAGACTCAAACCCACGACCAAGGAGCAACCTTGCCGTTGCACCGAGGTCCACCTCCATGTTTCATCAACATTATATAAATGGGCTAGTAGAGTAAAAAAGATAAACTAAAATTATGAACTTTAAAGGGCACGTGCACAACCTCTTGGTGCAAAATCCCTGCCAATGTTCTTTAAAATACCACCCCCAATAAGTGGCATACAGCTAAAACAACTAAAATTGGTGAAAATCAGCTTAGTTCATCGAAATTTTTTGATTGAGTTCTCAACTCCAACTCTTACACTGGTAAATAAGTAATTTGACTTTTCAATCCAAAATGAAATGAATTGAAATGAAAGTTTCTAACCTTTTGACTTTCTTCTTTTCACAGATTACAAGAAATTTTATTAGAAAGAATAAAGAAAAATAAGGAAAACCCCAATCCCATAGAACTATAGAAGGGCTATGAACTCCCAAAAAATACAAAGTAAACCAAGCAGAACTAAAATGTGTCACTTGTTCCATATTGTAGACAAGAGTCCTGTTTTGAGTCTATATCCTTTGTTATTTTGTTTCCTAATTAGAAGATAGAGGTAGTTTCGATTTTGCATTAATTGCTATTTTTAATTAGCTTCTATTTTCATTAGTTGCTAATTTGAATTAGCTTCTATTTTCAAAGAAGTTTCTATTTTGTAACTTAGGTTAGTTTCCTTTTTATCATTAGTTGTTAGTTTCTAATTTACTCTTACTTGGTTAGCAAGTTAGAAGTTAAATTAAAAGGTTTTATTTTCAGCATTAGTTACCTTTTTTAATGTCTTTGTGTCCAAGCAATGTAAGGTTATTTAAATCCCATCAATTTTAATGAGAAGACAGATATGAGTTGAACAAAAAAAGATGGCTTATACTGTTGTGTTGTGGGATGCAGTTGGGTGAGATGCCTAAACTTAAGGGGTGAGATGCCCAAAACCTAACCTTCTTCTTCCCCCTTCTCAACCCTCCATCGAAATCACCTTTTGTTTTCTTATTTTCCTTTTATTTGTTTGCTGTGAGAGTGTTTGAGAGCTAGAACCAAGCCTATTGGAGGACATTTTCTCTATTCAGCCAGAATTTCAGATCCTGCCTGGGATTAGGATCACTTGTGATGCTAGTTCTACATTATTTGGTATTAGAGCCTAGCCAGAGCAAGGATGGAGCCACGTGATTTTCGTGAGGAACTTTCTTCATTCATCTTCCTTAAATGGGGTAGATGAATTTGACATGTACTTTGACAACTACAACTTGACAAAGACGCAATGACTTCGATATGTTTGCTCCCAAATGAGTGATTGTGTTCGAATACAATGGAGAGTCCGTGAAAGGCAACTTCGAACTCAAGGACGTGAGCCTCGAATGTGGGAAGAGATGCAATACGAGTTAGCAAGCATGTACCCATCTAAGCATGAACGAAGGATGTACTTCCCTCCACCAGATTTTCAAAAGCCACTCTTAAGTCACAAGATTGCTATTGTCGAGAGAGAGGTAGTCATTGATGTTCCTATCTGAGAGATTAATGTGGATGAAGTCGAAAGCAACATAGTCACAATTGTGGACAAGGAGATCGAACCCAAGGAGAATGGTGCTTCAGCATTTGTGATGATTGTGATCAGCCAAGAGAAAGATCCTAAGGAGCTTGAGATTAAAATTGTGGAGGTCAAGAACACGGTGGTTAAAGACATTCATGTGGATGATCCCATGGATACATTTGAGGTTGTTGAAGCTGAGCATGTGGAGTTCGTCATCCCATTGAAGTATCTAGAAGATCAAGCTCCTCACATTCTAGACTACATACTTATTATCAAAGGGCTACTTGAATTTTTCTACGGCTTGAGGAGGGACGTCCACTATGCTATAATCACCCTCACACTCTACAAAATTCGAGGACTAATTTTTCTAAGAGAGGGCGAATTGATGCAAATAAGTCATTTAATGGGCTTATTTTATTGCAAATAAGCCTTAGGTTGGGTTATGTATATGTTGGGCCTTTGATCCCGTAGGTTTTATTTGTGATGGACCACTTTAATGGACTTAAAATATAGGTAGAAGTAGGAAAACCAGATTTAATTCATTAGTTTAGTTAGAGTCCTGTTTTGAGTCTATATCCTTTGTTATTTTGTTTCCTAATTAGAAGATAGAGGTAGTTTCGATTTTGCATTAATTGCTATTTTGAATTAGCTTCTATTTTCATTAGTTGCTAATTTGAATTAGCTTCTATTTTCAAAGAAGTTTCTATTTTGTAACTTAGGTTAGTTTCCTTTTTATCATTAGTTGTTAGTTTCTAATTTACTCTTACTTGGTTAGCAAGTTAGAAGTTAAATTAAAAGGTTTTATTTTCAGAATTAGTTACCTTTTTTATTATGTCTTTGTGTCCAAGCAATGTAAGGTTATTTAAATCCCATCAATTTTAATGAGAAGACAAATTTGAGTTGAATAAAAAAAGATGGCTTATGCTGTTGTGCTATGGGATGCAGTTGGGTGAGATGCGCTAGGTGAGATGACCAAAACCTAACCTTCTTCTTCCCCCTTCTCAACCCTCCATCAAATTCACTTTTTGTTTTCTTATTTTCCTTTTATTTGTTTGCTATGAGAGAGTGTTTGAGAGCTAGAATCAAGCCTATTGGAAGACATTTTCTATATTCAGCCAGAATTTCATATCCTGCCTGGGATTAGGATCATTACTTTGTGTTGTGTTCGAGGAACAACTAGAAAGATGTCCTAGCCTCCATGTTATGTCTTGAGGTGTCATGTTCTTCTTCTTCTTCATAGTAAAAATCAAGCTAAGCATCCACTCAATTCCGGAGTTTCTCTCTACCAAGGGTTTTCTCCGTCATCAAAAGTCGTGTGTAGTGTTTCAGTCTCTTCTTCTCCCCTCTTGTTCTTATTTCATTGACGTATTACATAAACTCCAACACAAAGACATGCAATTAAGGGAGAAAAAGAGTGGTCAATGGTAATACATGAGAAAATATTTTTCTAAAAGATGGGGTCGATGGGAAAGAGAGAGAAAAATCTTGTGAGTAGTCCAACACATGGAGAGATAAAATAGGAGAGTAACAAGGGAGAAGAGATCATAATCTTAGGAGAAGAAATTTCTTACCAGACTTAAAAAGAGAACCAGCTTGCAAGAGAAGAGAAAGAAAGAGGGAGAAAGGGAGTAATCCACACAAGACAAGTACCAATAGAAATAATCCATTCAAATCACAATTCATCGTGAGAGTTGGTCTCACACACGCACACACACACACACACACACATATATTTATATATCCTATACTATCTACTATCTCCTTCTAGTCAAGTCATGTTTGCTTTTAGTCAAGTCATGTTTGCTCTTAGTCAAGAAGCATTTGATTTAAAGTTGTTCTTATGTATATATGAAAAGAAGTGCATAGTTGTAATTTTTCTCCCCCTCCCCCAAGTCTATAAATAGAGGTTTTGTGTAGTGTTGGAGGCATAACTAGGGAGATGTCCTAACCGCCACGTTATGTCTTGTGGTTTTGTGTGTATATATGAAAAAAAGTGCATAGTTGTAATTTGTTTGCACCACCCCCCCCCCCCCAAGTCTAAAAATAAGGGCTTTGTGTTGTGTTGGAGGAACAGCTAGAAAGATGTCCTAACCTCCATGTTATGTCTTGTGGTGTCATCTTCTTCTTCTTCTTCTTCTTAGTAAAAATCAAGCTGAGCATCCACTCTACTCCAGAGTTTTTCTCTACCAAGGGTTTTCTCCATCATAAAAAGTTGTGTGTATTGTTTCAGTGTCTTCTTCTCCACTCTTATTCATATTTCATTGACAAGTACGCTATGTGGTTGTGTTGAATTAAGGAAATTGAGCTTATGTCTCACAGAGACTAGCCCCTCTTTATATAATAATGGAGAATATAATATTCTAGAATTAAAAGACCATAACCCTAATGGACTTAAGTTCTTGTTTGGTAGGACTCTAGAATACCCATAAAACCCATTATTACAACAATCCCCCTCAAGTTGGTGCATACATATCAAACATACCGAATTTGCTAACAATAGGACTAAACACCTTACTACTGAGACTTTTAGTAAACATATAAGCTAACTAAGCCTCAGAAGGCACAAACGGAATACATATGATGCCCTACTCCAGCTTCTCTTTGATATAATGACGATCAATCTCTACATGCTTTTTGCGGTCATGCTGAACTGGATTGTGAGCTATGCTGATTGCATACTTTTTGTCACAATAAAGTCGCATCAGTAAATGGATAGACACACACAAATCCTAAAGAAAACCCTGAAGCCATAGTAGTTCATAGATACCTTGAGCTATGGCTCGAAACCCAGCTTTAGCACTAGATCTTGCAACCACTACTTGCTTCTTGCTTCGCCATGTAACAAGATTGCCTCCTACCATGGTACAATATTCAGAAGTACATCTCCTATCATCAGGACAGCTAGCCCAGTTGGCATCAGTGAATGCTTCCACGCGCAAATGGCCATGAGGAGAGAATAGGACACCTTGCCCTGGTGCTGACTTCAAGTATCTCAAGATACGGTATGCAACCTCCAAATGAGTGGAGTGTGGTTCATGCATATATTGGCTTACCAGGCTAACTGCAAATGCAATATCAGGGTGACTATGAGACAGGTAGATGAGATGACCAACTAGCCTCTGATAGCTGCCCTTGTCAATTGGTTCTCCATCGTTCTCCTTGAGGTGAGAGTTAGGCTCTAGTGAAGTGTCAGTAGCCTTACAGCCAAGTAACCCTATTTTAGAGAGAAAGTCAAAGAGTATGCTTTCGCTGAGATGAAAGATACCTTGAGCTGAATAGGCTACTTCAATACTCAGAAAATATTTGAGTTTCCCCAAGTCATTGATCTCGAACTCAATTCCCAAGTAAGATTTGAGATGAGCAATCTCCAGAGAGTCACTACCAATAATCACTATGCCATCCACATATATTATAAGAATAGTAATGTGCTCCCCTAACTTCTTGATGAACAGAATGTGATCAGCATATAGTAATCACTGCCCTATGGAACTGGCCAAACCAGGCTCGGGACTGCTTCAGCTCATATAGTGCCCATTTTAACTTGCACACCTTGCCCTGAGTTTGTTGTGTGCTAAAACCATTAGGAACATCCATACATACCTCATCTTCTAACCCACCATGAAGAAATGCATTCTTGACATCAAGTTGTTGTAGATCCCAGCCACAGTTGACAACGCATGATATGATAACCCTCACAGTGTTCATCTTGGCCACTGGTGCAAAAGTTTCCTGATAATCTATACCATAAGTTTAGGTGAACCCTCTTGCAACTAGTCAAACCTTCTACCAGCCTACAGATCCATCTGCAAATTGCTTCATAGTGAAGATCCATTTGCACCCAACAGTTTTCTTCCCTGAAGAAAGATGAACGAACTCCCATGTTTTGTTCTTCTCAAGAATCCTCATTTCCTCATGCATAGCTTCTTTCCACTTTGGATAGCAATAGCTTCCTGCCAGTTATCGGGAATAAAAACGGACGATAAGGACGAAACAAAGGAATAAAAAGAATGCGGCAAACGCTTATAGCTATTGGTAACTCAAGGGATAGTGGGATGGACTCAAAGCACTGGCACTTGGTTCCAGAGCATGCGACTGGCGAGGTGCAGTGATGGTGGGATGGGTTTGCTTATGACGATGTCGGTGCTCAAACACCTAAGTAGACCTAGTCGGCTGCTCCCCTTGGGCAGAACTGGTCTCTAACTCCCCCTGGGCGGTTGTGGTCTCTGGCTCCCCTTCGGCAGAACTAAGTCCTTGTCGTTCCTGACCTATGACCCCTTCTTCCAAGTACATATCATCCACCACTTCCACGTCCAATGGAGCAGTTAGTGGCACATCTTCCCCTCTAGGAATCTCCCCCTGAACACCACATCCATGGTCAAAAAATATTTCCTCGTGGGGGGATGGTAGTTGCGATACCCCTTCTAAGTGGGAGAATACCCAAGGAAGATGCAACGGAGGCCCCTAGGATCAAACTTCCCATGTTGCTGATGGTTTCTGGCAAAGGCAACACACCTAAACACTTTGGGAGGCATAACAGTTGAAATAGAACCCATTAGGACCTCAATATGGTAATAGGATGCCAATACCTGAGATGGTAGGCGATTTATCAGATAAGATGCAGAGAGAACAGCATCACTCCAATATTGTGGTGGAACATGTGTCTCAAACATTAGGCATCGAGCCACCTCCAACAAGTGGCGATTCTTCCTCTCTCCGACTCCATTCTGAGCAGTTGTGTCCACACAACTAGTTTGATGTATGATGCCTTAATCATCTAATACACCTGAAATGCTCCATCAATATACTTAATGGCATTGTCAGATTAGTGTATCCGCACGTTAACATCAAATTGAGTCTGAACCATCTAATGAAATTGTTTAAAACAATGAGAACATCGCTATTCTAACGCAGTAGATATACCCATATAAGACGACTAAAGCAGTCAATAAATGTCACAAACCAACGATGTCCAATAATAGAAACATGACAGGATGGTCCCCACACATCAGAATGGATCAAAGCAAATGGAATTAAACTTCTATTATCTGAAATAGGATGGACCCACAAAAGTGTGCAATTGCCAAATATTTAAAAATAATGGCAATTCCATAAATATATCAAAGATAGTATAGGAGGGTGGAAAACTTGTAATGTACCAAAGTTTTCAAGGATTCACTCGGTAAGTAAAAAGGAGACGATATGATAGGAATTGGAATTTATAGTCCACGGACTAACTTGGAAGGGAATGTAATATATGGACAAAGGGGTATAAAAGAAGATGGGAGGGGCATAAATGGAAACTCAATTAAAGGATGAGATGAATAAAAAGAGGAAAGAAGCACTAAAAGAGGGTAACGTGACCGTCCTCCACTTCTTGACAGTCATGCAACCAACCTACGTAGCAAGAACCAAGGAAAGGAGGGGAGCGGTAATCACAGAAAGAGACCAACATATTGTGGGTCGTTTTCAACCTCCAACAGCAGCAACAGCTGAGAATACCCTTGGGAAAACACCATCAAATCGAGAATAAGATCAAGAGATTTATCTTCTTCAACATCAGCAATCGATTCAATAGCGATAGCACAATCGATAGTAGCAATTCTATTAAATACCATCAAACAACAAAGGAGCCAAACAGTGGCAGCAAATCCATAACAACAAAACCCCATGCAATAGAGGTTTCAGCAATCAATACCAGTAGGTAGCAGGAACCGATGTGTCACCAATAATAACACCATAGGTGTCAACAGAAAATCGAAACAAAGAACTTTGATGTTGATTCGATACAAATTAGCAGCAAATCAGTTGGCATTCAACAGTTGCAGTAACAAACTCAACGATAACGTATGGTTCACCATACTATACTTAAGTCTTCAGTTCAGTATACGAAACCCCAGCTCTTCTTCTTCTTCTTCTTCTTCTTCTTCTTCTTCTTCTTCTTCTTCTTCTTCTTCTTCTTCTTCTTCTTCTTCTTCTTCTTCTATGAACTAGGGTTTCACCAGTAGCAAGAGAACTTAGAACAAACCCAAGATCTATGAAGGGACTGCCAAAGAGACTAACAGCCGATGGAACTTGCAGGCTTGCAGCCTCCCTCCATTGTATTATTTATAATAAACAGAACCAAGGAATTACAGTCATAGTCATTGTAGAAATAAGAAAAAGAAATCTTAGTCTAACTCTAATTTAGGAAACTAAGGATCTAATCTAACTAGGAAAGTAAACAACCTAGTCCAACTCGAAAAAGAAATAAAACAACAATATCATATATCACATTGGGACAAAACCCCAACTCTTGACTCATATCTGTTAGTCATCAAGGGAATAACAGCAAGGGAAAACTAGTGGTCCAACAAGTGGCAATATCATCTTGAAGTATGACTATCAAGATGTGACTTTTTCTTTCTATGAGCCCCTTTACCGCATTCTCTTTCCTCAACATGCCAATGCAAGTATAAAGGTATGAATTTCAGCTTCACTTCCACACATCCAGAGAATAAGGTTCATACCAACTAAATCTCATCTCTCTCTCTCTCTCTCTCTCTCTCTCTCTCTCTCTCTCTCTTGAGATGCAATATTCTTTATTATTAAGTTCTAATATGAGAAATCAGAAGGTATAAAGTAGTCTTGTTCAGTTATTCCAAATGGGCGTTTCCACGAGCAATAGAAGCATTTTATGCTGCCTTTTATGCAGACCCATATCATGAATTATGCTGAAAAGTAAAGAAATGTAATTAGAAAGAAAAGTAAAGGAAACCTACTGGTTCGAAGTCGCGCAAAGAATTCCCGTGACCAACAGGATCTGCCATTCCATCTGATAGAGTTCTCAGGAAATCGAGGAAGTAGAGTTCGTGTGTCGACCAACTGCCTCAAATGCCGCGACTCTGGTACACAAGTCTCCATAGATTACCGAAATTCTATTGTGACCTATCATCAATTTCCCACCCTTTTCAGAATCAATAGGGACTTCAAATTAATAATCAACTGATCTCTCTCTCTCTCTCCAAAATCTCAAACCAATAATGCCAAATTCCAGATAGAATCTCGACCAACTGCCTCAAATGCGGCGACTCTGGTACCCAAGTCTTCATAGATTACCGAAATTCTATTGTGACCTATCATCAATTTCCCACTCTTTTCAGAATCAATTGCGGCTTCAAATTAATATACAACTGATCTCTCTCTCTCTCTCTCTCTCTCTCTCTCTCTCTCTCTCCAAAATCTCAAATAAAAAATGCCAAATTCCAGATATAATCTGCGCTCCAATCGAGAGAGAACGAGAGAGAGAGAGAGCAACAAAAACCGATTAATCGATATATATATATAGAGAGAGAGTGCAACAAAACCGATTAATCGATATATATATATATAGAGAGAGAGAGAGAGAGAGAGAGAGTTCTTCTATTTTCTGTTGGGCATTTCAGACGTCGGGCGTTTAGGTACGCGAGTTGTGACGTGGTTTCTCCAGATGATTTTTTGCTGCCAAATGGGCATAGTGAGGTATTGCCAAAAAAGCGCGCGAAAAATGGTATTGATGTTGTGACAAAATTGGCCCTCACCTTTATATAAAAAAATAAAAAATTAAAAAATTAAAACAAAAACACGACAGTGTGGCCCCCGCACCAAGATAAAATGGGAAGGAACCTTTCATGAAAAACGAAAATCTAACCCCTGGTTGATGCTTGTACCAAGGCTGCGTTTTGGTAATGTTTATGTTCGACGTTTCAAGTCAAAAATGAAATTTTAAATTTTATGTGAAAATATATTTTTTTTTTTTGAATGACGAAATTACCTTTTGTCATTCTATAAATTCTCACTTCTTTTTCACTTTTTGTTCTAAAAAAAACTGAAACACAATATACATGTACCAAACACTTTATTCTGAAAAAACTCCAGAAACATTTTTTTAGAACATTGTCAAACGGAGCCTAATGTTTTTATCGGCTTTGTGCTGATGCAGGAACCACCCTATCTATAATGTTAATTAAATCTCTGATTTCCATTGAATGATAGACAATTTTGTGTTTTCCGGTGGAGAAAATAAGGGAAGATGCACCACACATATTTTTTAGATGCACTTGGGCATCTCATGGATGGACTATGGTAAGGGTTCCTCAATAGGAATCGTAGACGAATGCTTCTGCATTAGATGGTAATTTAGTTTTTATTATATCTAATCCAAACATTGATGTATTATAGGTTTCCTTTAATCTAATTGATATAACATAGTATGACCAACCAATAAGGAGGCGACTCGTGACTGGAATACCGTGACCAGAATGCTCAAGAATCGTAGAGATCCGATGCCAGACGAGCAGGCAATCAGAAGATTATAAGGCCCAAACCAAGCTCGTAAGGACTTGTCTCCAAGAAGAGCAAACGAAGGACCAAACTACAAGACAAGCAAACGATTAGAAGATCAGAAGGCCCAAGCAAGAAGAGTAGACGAATAGATGAATAGATAAGCAAATGATCAATAGACCAGAAGCCCAAACAAGGCTCCAAGAACGGTGAAACTTCTCACGCCGGACCCACATGTCACCAGTGTCTAAAAGTGACATGTGTAATTGTCCTCAAACTTGGTCCCAAAGCTAACAAACTTAACTAGGGTCAAGTGGTTAATAAGCCCAACAGCTAACCATGTTTGGATTTGCCGTTACAACTCTGGTTACTTAACCAGAGGGTAACCACGGGTTAATCATTAGGATCTACGAGTGGTCATAATGAATTCAGCCACCTTACCCCAGATGAGAACAGAGTCCACGACGATTTGGCAAGTCTCAAGCATAGTTATTAAATTTGGATTTGGGATTATTTGGATGAATGAATTATTCGAATTAATGCATTTTATTAATTCAATGATTGGTCAAAATATCGGTAAAAAAAGCGGAGATAATAAAATTTGAGTTCGGATTCGAATTTGGGAATTATTCATTTACAAAAATAAAAAGCAGACAAAAAATTCGAATGTTATTTTTAATATTTACAATACATGTTTCATATTATCTATCAATTATCATATGTATATAACGTACAAATGATATAAAAATTAAAATTTTATATTTTAAAGCTAAAAATATTATATTTAGCTCTCTTTTTTTTTTTTTTTTCTAAACTCATTTTCTATTACCAAATAATTGAATCAGAGAAAGAGAGACAGCGAGGGGGGACTGAGCACAAATTCAGCTAAACCCACGTCACCCACCATACATGTTCACCTTAAAGACTAAAGAGAGTAACGACTATAAGACTTAGTGAAACCAAAATGGGGTGAGATTTTTTTTTATAGAAGTATGAGAGATTACCTCAGGAAAGATAAACTTTGTCGGTTTCTATTAAAAAACAGAAGAAAAGTAACATTAAGATAATAAATGCATAATAACCACACTATTTTCTAAAGGCTTATTGACTTATCAAGATAATTTTTTTTTTAAATGGGATAAAATTAAGTTATAATTCAGATAAAATTTGGTTCGTCGAATTATTCGTAAATTTAAAAAAAGTCTATAAAATTCGAGAATTTTTTATTTGATTCAGATTCGGACAGAATTATTCGTAAAATTCGGTAAAATTCTGTTTGACATAATTATTCGTGAATAATTCAGAGAATTTAATAACTGGGGTCCAAGTCATATGGGAAAAGGACCCTCAAACCAATGAGAAGATGGGTGGACCACAATATAAGGAAAACCCAAGCCGCAATTTTGAATCCTCATAGCCCTATAGAAGTTTTCCCTTTCCACACCATATTCTAACTTGAGCTTTGGAGAGCCTTTCTCAGAGATCAGCTTCGACACTAATTCTTCATCTGTGATCTACAAGAATCTACAATAACACTAATTTTTTAGAGAAATTACATTGGATCAAGTTTTCCATGAGGCCACCGTGAATGGGCTGGGCTGTCCATTCACTGTGGTGCTTTGAATGGATGTGAAGAGGTATCAAAAAGAGTATTTTGAAAAAAAATATATATATTAAAATCCTATAGGGGTTTGTGAAGCCTAAGATGATTGGTGAACTGCTCTTTATGAGTGAAAGCAAACTTTCTCCTATAAATTTTGCTTTCAAAACAAAAATAGTTTTTTCCCTCCTATACTAGGGAAAACGAACTATGTGGGAGCTTAGCGTACATTAGCACTTTTTTGAGTCTATCTCTCTTCTCTCTTCTCTCTTCTATGAAATGAGATATCTACCTCTTTCTTGTGGGAGGAGAGAGATAGGCTCAGAGAGCTAGCATACACTACACTTTCAAACATAGAACTCAATCCCATACATTGTATAATGGAAAATGACCTATGTCCAAGAGCGTAACCTCTACACCAACACCCCAGGTCCCCAACCATTGAAAGCGCATTAACAAGGATCACTTAGGAGGGGCACGATGATCATTTCGCAACCCTTCCCCGACAAAGACCGTGCGTGTTCCCCTTGTATAATGTTTATTTTTTGCTTAAGATATATGTGGGCGCTTTAACCAATTTGTTGAGAGCATTCGAGATTATCGAAAAACAAGCAGGTTCTTGATTGTTAACATTTCCAGGTCGACTTCCAATAGAAATATCGATAACAATGCGATGAAGCTTTTGAGAGTCCAAGTCGTACCAATGCTTTTTACGAACTCCGAATCAGTATGGGTTGGGTCTCTATCGATTCCGATTTGAATCATCGAGGAATCGGTTGAACTCAGTCAAACTCAGTATATGAAGAATATAAATCAACCGGGAATTCAGCAAGGTTTTAAAACTCGGATTGTCTCTGGATTGGTCTCAAACGATACTGATCCAGATCGAATGGATTTACCATTGTTTTATTTTTTATTTTTTTAACCCTTATACGTTATACCTTATCGGTGGATCAGTATCAGATTGGTAGGATCAGGAAATGATCTAGGCCAATACAGATCCGATCCTGACCGATCCGATTTTAAAACTAGGGAATTCAGGATTGGTCTTTTATATGGCTCTTTTTTCTTCTTCCGCATCCCAAGTTTTCTTCAACAAAGTAGCCAATAAGCAAGGTTTTTGTTTTTTTTTTTTTTTTTTTTTTTTTTTTGGGATGAAGTTTTAATATGATTGACCCTCCCAGAGAGGTTTAGCTGTGGTCAGACCCAAAATATTTGCCACATCGGATGAGGGCCAAATTTGTGGATATGTGGACCCTACACCTACTTCCTTACCTATCAAATTTCAGCCCAATCAAATTTTGTCAAATGAAGAAATGGAGCTTTGCAAATCCAGCTCTATCAATAGGATGTGGAGACTTAATTATTGTTATATCGATCGGTCCAGCACGGATTGAAATAGGAACCAGCTATAGAGGAGGCTTTTTCGAAAATGCAATGCACCTATATAAATAAAGAACGAGATGAATACAGAGGTTAAATGAGAATCCCACACCCGAAAGATGCCCCACATACCAGAAAAATTGAATAAGCTATAGAACATGCCTTTTAAGAATACCTATGACCTTATCCTCAGGACTTGCTTTGCGATGTATGCCACAAAACCTTTGGTAAAAGAGACCCTTGCTCTGAATGGAACTTGTCTAAAAAGTACAGTGGCTCCTCTTGTCATTCTATCCAAATTGTCACCAAGCTAACAAACTTTTGATGCCCATGGGAACAACCTCAACCAGCTTTCTGGGTGAAGCTCCCCAATCATAACCTTGTCTTTGAGAGCAGGAGGGGTATTCATGTTAGTTAAGTGCCGGGATCTCCACTACCATAAAAACAACCAATCAGTTTCACTGCTACCACCAGTCACCACAAAGTTCCTTACATGCAACATCATAGTCAATAGGTTATTTGTTTGTTTGCTCCATTTCAGCTCAGAACAGCAATTGCATTGTTTACTTGAAGTTCATCTTTTTTTTTTTCATGATGTTTTCAACTACAAGGCATAACATGACTTAATGAACTTGTAATAAAAAGGGCTTTGGGAAGATCTGAATACACTTACACAGCAACTTGCACACAGTGGAGTCAAATTGGTTCTATTTCCCTTGGTTATGGTTTTGTATTTTTAGAATCAAGGAGGTTTGTACTCGTATAAGTAGTAGGTTTTAGTATGTGCCAATTTAAAAAGGTTTTCTTGATTCCAATTGGTAAACTTACAGGTCTTCTAGACGTACATGTTTAGAAGGTAGAAAATTCTGTTCTCATGAATACTTTATAGCTGGAGATGGTTCAAAACAATTGACCCGAAGTCTTACCAAGGCAGGTATAATTATGCATTGCATGAGCGATCTACATTTCCTGGCTTCCAATAACTGTAAATCCTTGCTAATCATCTTATTAACTAGGAAAACTTTGATGCCATGTATTGATTACTTTAAAATCTAGCTTTCTCCTTTCTCGTTCCCCCCTTTTCTTTCCTAATTTTAACGGAAATAAAATAACTAATTTAACAGCCAAAATTTGAACACAAAATAGAATCAATTACCAACAACCCACTGGATTGCTTATTATCATCTGTAGTAAGAAGCCATAATGTAGAGAATGACAGCAGTAGCAGTGGTCACAAATAGTTCCTGCACAATCCCAAGCTTCACGAGTGAACAGGCTATAACAAAACTATATATGGAAGAGACACATTAAGCACATATTTGCACAAGCTGCAGGCATGTATGCAGTCTTGAGCTAAGGTGGGCCACTTGTCCAGTTGAAATTTGCAGGCAATGTTATAATTCTATTTGACATTAGTGGTAGAATGACAATATTGATTATTCTAAAATATATTCACAGCATTCACAAATATGTATCAAAAATGAATATGACAACATGCTCGTCTACCTACCTGATTATTATACAGAAAAGCAGGTATATATTGACCAACTAGCTCAATCAAATTGAGGACACCAGTGAACCCCTGCAAGAATAACAGAGTTTAGCAAATAGAGTAACCAAAGCAAATGCTGAAGAAATGGGAAGTACTCCAGTAAACATTATAAGAAATGATAACTACGGCTGAGACCAGATAGAAATGTCACTGGCGAGATGATAAATAAAGAAATGGAAAATGAAGCCTGAAAGGCACGCGCGGCCCCTTTGCTTAGACACAGAGGGGGTAAAATGGCCACCCCGCCCCTGTTAATGTTTCTGTGTGCGCGCTCCCATTGGCCCCCGGTGCTGGTGCAGGGGCCACGCTGCCTTTCAGGGAACCTCTCCCATAAAAAAATTACCAATTTTGTCTGAGACTTGGAGATGATGAAATTTGGCATACACACTTTAAAGCCAGAAACATCTCCTAGAATTGATTAAGGAGTACAATGCACATAGGAGTGAGCATGCATTAACTTGAATTAAACAATGTCAGGCATGTTGACTAATTTTTCATGTCTCCTCTTCAAAGTCAAAAAGATCTTGGGACATTCAAAATAGTCATGGAAGTACTGTAGAAAGAACATTGTCCACTAATGGCAAACACAGCACATCAGTTCCTCGATGCAAGCTGGATTGATTCTAAGAGGAAGGATCACACATCAGAAATATGTGGTAGAATGGTTATTTCAATTAAAATTTTAACCTCTACAGTTGTATCACAACCAGATTCAAAGTTCCAACCAGTAAGGCAGAATCACAAACCAAGGAGGAGACAGCTATACAGCCAAAAACTATGGCAAGAGAGCGAAGTAGGCGTTTTCCCATTCGCAATGCCCTTCCTTCGTCTTCACCATCTTCCTGCAACCAAGGGGAACTGGATTTGTCTTTCTAGTTCAAAGAAAAAAAAAAGGAGGGGGGGGGGAGGGAAACAAAAATTTAGCTGCTCAGTGCAACTCACAGTGAATGTAGGAGACACAGGCTGTTCAAAAGACTTCAATTTCTCAAATATTCGGTACACAAACACAAATGCTAAGAACTGTAGAGGTTTCCATTCAGCGTTACGTTTTATTAGAATCCAAGCTGTCTGCAGAAACCATGTAAAAACAATTTGACAACACATAGTTAAGAAAATAATTGTCATATTTTTCAAAAATCTACAACAGAAAGACTAGTGCACTGATTCATTTACATACATTAAGCTATCATTCAGAGAGCCTGGATTCTTTAAAGTGATAAAAGTACAGCCTTCTATATCCAGTATTCAGAGATAGCCAACGAAAATTCACCACACCCTAACCTAAGAGACCTGACATTCCCTAACACAGTCTGCTGGTTCAAGATGTCCTTATTACTGGCAGTGTTGCAAAATTTTCTATTTTAGTCCAATTGAGTGGTTTGTATATGCTCCAAAGAAAATTGAGTTAGTTTTTATGATTGGGAGCTTTGCACTGCAGAAAATTGGGTAATTCCGTCAATGTTCTTTGAGGATACTTTTGTATGGTCAAACTTCTTTGTTTACTTGATATTGATGTTGTTTGAAAGGTTAATGAGTTACCTATCCAATGAGACCAGGATCTTGTGATTCCACCTTGAATCGGAAGAGTTATCACAAATTTACTGATGTGTGTTGATCTATTACTGGATTTTATTTTGGGAGGTCTGACTAGATTAAAACTTTACTTCAAGTCTATTTCTTTGATTTTTTTTCTTTTTTTTTCAATAATTAGGAAGGGTTCGAGCACTCATTGGAATTGCTAAATTATAGTTAGAGTCATACTATAAGATTAAAGAGAGTCTATTTCCTAATTGTTTTAGATTTTTTCTTCAGAGTCTTAAGCCCAATCTCGTGCTTGAAACGGGTAGTCTATATATAGCACTGTAAACAAGTTAATTTGATGTGTTCAGTTAATGAAATACACCCTTAGGGGTATTGGAATTAGTTTATAACATAGAAGCAAAAAGTTAACAATAACCCAGATATTTTACAAACAAACTTGCAATAACAGAGATGAAATGGAAAAGGAATAAATCAGTAATATATTATTGGACATTAAAAGACAAAGAATATCAACAATATCATACTCAGTTCTTCATAACTTTCTATTCCACGCCGAGGTTCTTCAAAATCTTTGATAAAATCAATGGCATGAAGGGCAACTGATGTTAAGGTTGTCTTTGTCCCTTGCAATGAGTTTAAATTGTAGTATAACAAGTTGAGAATGCAGATGATTTAACTCTCAATTGCCTTCCTCGTCTCCTTCCTTCCACTTTTCTTCAACTCTATATATCGGGAGACGATAAAACACATTGATATCAGAGCAAACCTGCTCTTTCAAGAAGCCTCTGCTGCAACCTTGAAAGGCAAAGAAGTTTGATCTATTGCTGAATTCATCATCCTACAGTAAATGCTCATCAATCAGGGAGCACAGGTTCCTTTTGGTGGCAAGACTGGTGTTAGGTACATTTTGGATCAAGAATTATTTAACTTGGTTAGGATTTGAACTTTCTTATCCAATTTCTATTAGAAGTACTTGAAATTTTTATCTAATATCAATCTACAGGATTTTTATCTTTCTATTTATGGCCACAAGGCAACTTAGTGGGCCTACAGAGTTTGAGTTTTGTGGCATCTGACTCAGTATTGAAGCTGCAGCTCTAACTTCTTTCAACTATATTTGTCCCATTACTATGGACCAGCCCAATCAACACGGTTACTGGTTGCTGGCAAATGGAGATTGGAGTTGCTATAGTGAAACATGTACAAGGTATTAGATAATTATTATTAGATGCTAGTCTATTGGATATGCCAATGGTTTCTGTGGGGTGTGTGTGTGTGTGTGTGTGTGTGAGAGAGAGAGAGAGAGAGAGAATCATTATCACCCCTTTACTTTCTGCAAGTAGTGTGGATGCAGTTGCTTAAACAAAGAAGATAGAGCATAGCATAAATTTGGATTTCTTTCTAGGCTCTACCCAGAGTTTCAGTTCATGTAAAAGATCAGAGAACAGGTGGCTTGACGAAATAAAATTTATGCAAGTCTACAAAGAAGAGTATACATAAGCAATGCAATATCAGAGTGTTCTGGAAATCTACACTTGTCTCCACCACCACAACTCAGAAGAATGTAAAAGGAGTGGGTAAGATGCCTTTTAAAACCAGATGGAGAAGTTGTGGAGTAAACACTTGTGGAAGATCTCATCACAGTAAGGAAACAAACTGTTACCTAATGGGATCTCCAGCGGAGTTTACTGAACCTACTTTTTTTCTTTCTTGACACAATTGTTTCGGCCACTGGTTGCACATACCCCTCATCTCAGTTGTCCCATTGCCCTTCTTCCCTTATATTATCACTGATGCTCCTAAAAAGAAGATTGTGACTTTCTCCCAATTGAAGTGACAAAAAGAGAGAGAAAGAAAAGGCTGGTATCAATGAATATGAATGGGAGGGTGGGCTGAGCATGATATAAGAGTTTATTGTCCTTACAGCATCCCAAGGATGAATCACAATCACCATTAATACGTGTTTGGACCCCATAGAGCTTCAATTCCCATCCACAGACCACAAATTAAGACTATAAGTGCAATAAAGACATTCAATGATTGAAAATGCATTCATCCCCAAAACTAACTTGACAATGCCAATTGTTTATTAACTACCAAAGAAACAAGTGAAAGCAGAAACAAAATTAGAATTTCACTTTATCATTTTTTAAACTTACAAAGAAAGCAGATATGGCCACGTTGATGCGCATGTCCTGAACACTAGACTTGGTGAACCTGCAATCAGATAGAACCCAACAATGGCAAATTGTACAGGCAATAAGCAGCTAGATAATTTTACTTCCATAAAATAAGAATCTGCAAAATACTAGGTGAAGATCTAGATGTGAAAAAGACAAATGACCAGATCTAGCTGATTGAATAATTTTTTTTTTTTTGGGGGGGGAGGGAGGTATCAAAAAACATGCACGAACTTTTTGGGTCCTCTCCTCTCCTCATCCCCTTCCTCCCAATGACCTGACCACCATGCCCTCCTCTCCTCTGGTGCCTCCCCCTCCTCTGCCCCTCCCCTGCTCCTTCTGCTACCCCTGAAACTATTCCCTACTCTAGTCAGCCTTCGGACCTTCCCCTCAACCCCTCTCTGCCTCCCTCCATCCCTTCCTTACCCCAGGCCCCTTCCTCTCCCTTGCCAAACCTTGGGTCTCCATAGCCCACTCCTCTCCCTCCCCCTCCAGAGTTGGCCTTCCGCTGGTGTTCTTGCCTCCATCCATTATCGATGACGAAAAAGTAGGTATCTTCCCTCGGGTCTCCTTGAACCAGAAATTCAAAAATTGAAGTTGTGTATTGTGGGTCATTTTATGGGAAGCAGGCCCCCCTTCAACATCGTTCAAGCTTCCCTTTCAAAGCAATGGTGGCTCCTTGGTCACATGCAGACCTATATGCTCAACAATGGCATATTCCTTTTTAATTTCTCTCAAGATTCTGATATGCTTTGTGCCCTTGAAGATGGTCCTTGGAGGGTGGGAAATAAATTGGTCTTCCTCAGGAAAGGGGTTCCATTCTCAAACCTAAGCAAAGTCGACGTCAAATCTGCCCCCATTTGGATCACCCTCCCCAACTTACCCCTGCATTATTGGGTTGAAAAAGGTCTGAGTATTGTTGGCTCCGTTACTGGGAAACCATTGCTCTCTTACCATCGAACAAAGCTGATGGACAGGTTGGGTTTTGCTAGGCTGTGTCGACATATCAGCTGATGAACCCCCCCCCCTCCTCAATCACAATATTGGAAGAAAATGGATTCTCGTTCGTCCAACCAGTGTTCTACGATTGGCTGCCACCCCATTGCACTTCCTGCAAGTCCTTTGACATGACTCTAGGGCCTGCCCTCCTGCTCCTACTGGTTCATCAGACCCCTCTGCTGAGGAAACCACCCTGGAAGCTTCCATCCCTGGGAAATCTTGTCACTGGAAAAAAGCTAGACACCGCCGCCGACGAAGCCACAGCAGCATGCCTCTCCCAGGCTCTCCTGATCCTGCATCTGCAACTGTTAGAGAACCTCTGCTTGGTCCTGTGGTCCTTCTTCCCCAAACCAAAGGTCCAAACAAGTTCTCCATCCTCAGCTCTCTGGGTGCCTTTGCCTCTGACGTTAAGCTTCCTCCTCGTTGTCTGGTCTGGTACCTCTGACTCTGATGTAGACCCGTCATCGCCTCAAGCATCTGGCTCCCAGTTGGACTGCTGCTCTGGAGAGGGATCCTCCTCCTTTGACACTACCTCTTTGTCTGCTGAACCTACCTCCCCTTTAACTAAAGTTACCTCCACCGACGCCCACTTTTCCTCTTCTACCCCTCCTTCCTCTAAACACATTGCGTCAGTCCAATCCACCGACATTCAACCTCTCTCCTCCCTCTCCCTTTCAAGCCAACCATATCCACCCTTAAATTCTTCTTTACCGGCCCAGTCGTCACTACATCAAATTCTATTCTTTTGGCCTAGCCTTCCTCCTTGGCCCAACCCACTTCTTTAAATTCTAATTTACCGGCCACCCACTTCCTTAACCCACACTTGTGATCTAACCAATATCATTACCTTCGACCCATCTCCCCTCCTCTTGGACTTCCACCTCATCGCCTGACCAGACTTCTTCTCCTCCTCCGCCCGACGGTTTGTTTCGTAACCATGCCCATCTCATCGCCTCGCGAGCTCCCCTCATTGCTAAAGATGCTGCCCCTGTAATCTCGTGAGCCCCTCTCGCCCCTGCTAGAGCTCCCCTGATTCCAATCCTACTTCGTGGGTTCCCCTCGCCCCCGCTGTTGTGGCCCCCTTCGGCTGGGGCACCTCTCCCCCCTGATGATCCTGATGCCACAAAAGCTCCGCGAGCCCCTCTCACCTCTGCCAGATTCAACCCGACTCTCCTTTTAGCCACGCCTATGGTTCTCCGCGCTTCTCTCACCTCTGCTGTTGCTACTCCTGCTTGGTGAGCTCTTCTCGGCTTTGACGCTGCTGCCCCTTTGTCTGACGCCCTGCAAGCCTGAGTTGATACTGTGGGAGTCTCCCCTTCTCCCCATGACGATATCCCAAAGTTGTCTCTCCTAGACAGTTCTGCAATGCCCCCTGATGATGCTCTCCTCCAGCAACCTTCAGTCTATGTTGGCATGCCCACTGCCTCCGCTACGGCTCCTGCAAACCATTGACCTCTTGATCATGGGGACTCCTGTCCTCCATCTACTTCGGCAACCCCCTCTACCACCAGTAACCATCACCGTTTGGCTCTTGTTGCCCCCTCCAAATTGAAGCAGCCCCCAAAACCTGCTACAACCTCTAAGCATAGCCCGCAACCAATTGCCCCCTCCAAGCCATCGATGTCTAGCCCTTCCCAGTGTTCCCCTATCAAGGAGTACCACCGCTGCAATAAGATCTCTTCTGTTATTGGACAACAGTAATCCTCCTCTAGCTCTCATGAGCTATCATCCCTATCCCCCATTAGTTCCAAATGACCCCCTGGTCTATTTGGAATGTTCAAGGCCTCAACTCCTCGGCAAAGCATGCTACCATTCGATCCCTTATCAGATCTTCTCATGCCTCTCTCTATTGTTTACGAGAAACTAGAGCTCTGGATCCCAATGCTTCCCATAGTCTCTTACATAGCCCCGACTTGGTCCTTCCTTGCCAACTATATCAATTGCACCAATGGTCAGATCTGGATTTTATGGAAACCCTTGCTTCTCTACGTCACTTCCCTTGCCTCGTCCTCCCAATCTATCCATCTCTCTATCTCTGACCTAACTGGTGCTAACTGTTATTTCCTCACTACTGTCTATGCTCTAAATCGTGCCTCCGAGAGGCTCCCCTTGTGGAATGACCTTCTTTCGTTCTCCTCTTCTATTGATCCCCTGCCCTAGGGCTTTGCTAGTGATTTCAATGTGGTTAGATTTGGTCACGAAAAACTTAGGGGTGACCCCATTAACCTTCATTTTTTCGAGGCCTTCAATAACTGTCTTGAGGATATTGGCATGAATGACCTCCGTTGGTCTAGCGCCAAGCTCACTTGGCAGAACCGCCATGGTGGCGCCGATCGGGTTTCTTGTAAGCTTGACAGAGCCCTTGTCAGTGAATGGCTTGCTTCCTTTCCCTCTTCCCATTCCACTTTGGACCCTCTCAACATTTCTAACCATTGTCCCATCACTCTCCTAGTATACCCTTCCTCCTCCTTCGGTCCCAAACCTTCAAATTCTTTGATATGTGGGCCCTCCACCCAAATTTTTCCCCTCTTGTCCATGGAGCCTGGGAGATTCCTGTTCATGCCTTCTCCTCTCCTCTCATCTCCCTCTCCAGAAAGCTCAGAAATGTCAAAGCAGCCCTCAAGCTCTGAAAATCCAGATGCTTCAACAACATCTCTGACGGCTTCCTCTTGTAAGGTCAGACACGAAGCTATCCAAGCAAGGATCCAGCTTGATCTTCACAACCAGGCCTTGGCCGATGAGAAAAAGTCTCTCTCCCTTAAGCTTTCCCTGCTCTTATCCCAAGAAGAGAATTTCCTCAAGTAGAAATCCTGTATCAAGTGGTTGGAGCTTGGAGACTCCAATTCTGCTTTTCCAATGATCCATCAAAAGTCGTATCAATGCCAACGCCATCTCCCTTCTCACCTCCAGAGATGGATCCTCTCTCCACAACCCTAAAGATAACAAATCTAAAGCCTTCTCTTACTTGTCTGATCTGTTAAACTGTCCTTCCTCTTCTTCCTAGTCCCCCTCCCTTCCTCCCTCCCCGATCAACAAATTCATCCCCGACCACTTCTCCCCTCTCCAATATATTCCTACTGATGATGAAATCATCTTTGTTGTCCTCTCCCATAAAGCTCTTATCCTAACAAGAGAGTTTCCTCGAGCAGAAATCCCGTATCAAGTTGTTGGAGCTTGGAGACTCCAATTCTGCTTTTTTCCAATGATCCATCAAAGGTCGTATCGATGCCAACTCCATCTCCCTTCTCACCTCCAGAGATGGATCCTCTCTCCACAACCCTAAAGATAACAAATCTAAAGCCTTATCTTACTTGTCTGATCTGTTAAACTGTCCTTCCTCTTCTTCCCAGTCCCCCTTCCTCCCTCCCTGATCAACAAATTCATCCCCGACCACTTCTCCCCTCTCCAATTTATTCCTACTGATGATGAAATCATCTCTGCTGTCCTCTCCCATAAAACTCTTATCCTAACAAGAGAGTCTCCTCAAGCAGAAATCCCGTATCAAGTTGTTGGAGCTTGGAGGCTCCAATTCTGCTTTTTTCCAATGATCCATCAAAGGTCGTATCGATGCCAACTCCATCTCCCTTCTCACCTCCAGAGATGGATCCTCTCTCCACAACCCTAAAGACAACAAATCTGAAGCCTCCTCTTACTTCTCTGATCTGTTAAACCGTCCTTCCTCTTCTTCCCAGTCCCCCTTCCTCCCTCCTTGATCAACAAATTCATCCCCGAACACTTCTCCCCTCTCTCCAATTTATTCCTCCTAATGATGAAATCATCTCTGCTGTCCTCTCCCATAAAGCTAATAAAGCCCTTGGGCCGGAGGGAATCACCATGAGGTTCATCATCTCCTGTTGGGATATCATCAGGGTGGACTTCATTCGGGCTATCAAAAGCTTCTTCCTTGATCCAACTAAATCAATAGTGTAAACCATACCTTCCTTTGCCTCATCCCCAAATCTAAAGGGGCCTCTTCCATGCAGGTTTTCAAACTCATTTCCCTTTGTAACCTGGTTTACAAATTCATTGCTAAAATTCTCTCTCTTCCAAAGGGTCATTGACTCCTTAGTCAGTCAAAACTAGTCCACCTTCATTTCCAGAAAGAGCATTGCCAACATCATTCTGTGCCATGTAATTGTCAGAGGCTTTGACTGCATCCGTGGGATTTCTTATCCAAAATCTTGCTCCAAATGTCCTTCCCCCCAATCTTTGTTTGTTGGACCCTAGCCTACATCTCCACTCTCCGCTTCTTTGTCCTTGTCAATGGTAGCCTGGCTGATTACTTCCCTTCCTCGATGGGTATCCGGAAGGTTGCCCCCTCTCCCCCTTCCTCTTCTCCCTAGGTCTCGAAGTCCTCTCCAGATCCGTCCAATCCTCCACTGACTTTCACCTCATCTCCCCCATCTCCAAATGCAAACCTCTCTCCCTTACCCATCTTGCTTTTGTGGATAACCTCATGATTTTTTTCAAATCCGATCATCTCTCCATCTCCTCCATCATTTCTTCCCACCACTTCTTTGAGAGCCTCTTGGGTCTCTCTGTATCAATCTTCTCAAATCTTGTATCTTCACCTCTAGGATCTCTGATGCTTCCAAAGCCCGCCTCCTTGATATCACAAGCTTCTCTCTTGGCTCTCTTCGCTTCAAGTATCTTGGCCTCCCTCTCACCCCTGCTAGACATCACTGCACCCCATTCTCGCCTCTTACAAAAGAGACTCCAGCTTTGGAAGAGTAAACTCCTCTCCTATGCGGGGTGCCTTGAGTTCTTCAGATCCATACTCCAATCTATGTACCTCTATTGGTCTGGAATCTTTGTCCCCCCCCCCCCAACACCATCAAAGTTGTTGAGTCTCTCATTTGCTCCTTTCTCTGGTAAAGAACTGATTCTTCCAAGTTCCTTCACCCCTCCAGTTGGAGTTTTGTCTCTCTCCCTAAAGTTGAAGGTGGCCTTGGCCTAAGGCACATCAAAGACTTGAACTCGACGGGCATCCTTAATCTTATCAGGAGGATTGTGAACAAGCAAAACAACATTTGGGTATCCTTGATTTTACTCCCACCTCTTTAGGTTGAACTCCCTTTGGACTATCACTCTGGGTCCGGATTCCTCCTAGATCTGGCGTGGCATCCTCAGCTTAAGGCCCTTGGCTATGGAAGCCATCTCTTACTCTATTGGCAATGGTGCCTTTACCTCCCTCTGGCTTGACCCTTGGCACCCCTCCAGAGTTCTACTCCATTTTATTAGCCCCAAGACTGTCTACTCCTCGGGCCTGGATCGTTTGGCTACGATCTCTTCCATCCTTCTCAATTATGGATGGGCCCCTCCTACCTCTCCCCCCTCCCTCTCCCCCCTCCTTAGCTAGCATCTGGGCCTCTCTTCCCCCTTTCCCCCAGCCATCGTGGGAGGGAGAACTCCATCCTCTGGAATCCTTCTCCCTCCAGTATGTTCAGCTTCTCCTCACCTGGAACTATGTTAGACCAACAGCCACTCCTGCTCTTTGGGGCAAAGTCCTCTGGTTCAAAGGCCATATTCTCCACCATAGCTTCACGACTCAAAGGGCTATCACCAACTGCCTCGCTACACAGTCTTTCCTCATTTACTGTCATATCTGGGTTCCTCCTACTCGTTGCCTTTGTTGGAATGGAACTAAGGATATTGATCATCTATTCTTCTCCTGCCCCTTCTCCTCCACCGTATGGGAAAAGTCCTTTCTCACTGTTGGCGCCCTAATTGAAGAGTCCTTCCTCTCAGTATGGAATGGATCTGGGTTGATATAACTTTCCATAGTTCCACTATTTGCGACATTACTAGGAAGCTTGCTTTTTGTGTCACCATCAATCATCTTTGGATGGAGTAAAATCTTTATAGATAGACGTTGATGTAGATAAATCACTTAATGGGGTTATTTTATTACAACTAAGCCTTGGGTTGGGTTATGTATATGTTGGACCTTTGATCTCATGGGTTTTCTTTGTAATGGGCCACTTTAATGGGCCTAAAATATGGGTAGAAAGTAGGAAAACGGGATTTAATTCATTAATTTAGTTAGAGTCCTGTTTTGAGTCTATTTCCTTTATTATTTCAGTTATTAGTCAGTTTAGGTTAGTTAGTTACCTACTCCATGTTGGAGTTATACTCCTAGTCCTATTATGAGTCAAAGTCCTGCTAGGAGTGTCTCGTCCTATTTGGAAACTAGCTCCTAGTTATGATAGGATTGCTATTCTGTCCTCTTTAAATAGAGGAGCCTATGTACTCATAATTTCATATTTGAATAATGATTTGAGTTAGTGTTTGAGAGCCTTAGGGTTGTGAGTGATTCTTCTCCTCTCCCTTCTTTATTCGATTTCTCTCCCTCCCTGGTTGGATATGTGCAATATCTCTGCTCTTGCAAAATCCTTCTCATTCTCTCTCCTAGGTCTGAAATCAAGAAAGCGCATAACTCTCAAACCAGCCGCCAGAAGCTCTTCATATTTAGGGGTTTTTGTACCCTCCCTGGGCCCTACAATCGACCAAATTTGCAGCTCAATTGGAGCCCTACAGACTTGGCCGCACCTCTCTCTTTCTAGCTCTATAGAAGGACTTTCTCTCTCCTATCGGGTTGGGTATTGGGCTGGTTTTGCTCCTATATTGGTATTGTATCCTTGGGGGTTTATTTGATGGTCTTATTTCTTTGTTTCCTGATCCTATTTGTCTTGTTTAGGGTTATAAACTGTGGGGGTTAGTTTCTTGTATTCTACTCCTACATTAGACGTCCAACTCTCGCTCCTTTGATTAGATTTGGAATGGCATCTACTTTGACATCAACTCCAAATTTGCTTCCCTCCCCCATCGTCCGACCACTGGTTCCCCAAGGAACAGGCTCATTGTTGTTTCCTAGGGCCTCCCCCCATTTATCTTATCCCCCTC
>NC_056559.1:1026901-1028951 GCF_013358625.1 Macadamia integrifolia | reverse complement strand
TGGACTTTCAAATCAGTTCTTAGATGTGTTAATAGTTCCTTGATAATACTCTGCTGAAAATTCAGAAGTTAATGCCAGATTTCAGAACCTACTGTCAGAATCGAGTTCTGATTTGGTTATCTGGTTCTGCTATGTTTTGATTCTGATCCTACTTATTCAATTACTCTATTTCTGTTGCTGGAACTTCTAATTGTTGATGCAAACTCGGTTTCCTAAAATTCCTAATTGTGGATCTGCTAATTCTGGTTTCTTCAAGGACTGTTGACTGGTTTAAGTTGGACTGTTGGTGCTGTTTACTATTGGGTGGCTTTGGTTGTTCTTTCGTTTATAAGTTCCTGCAGTTTTGGGTCTAGTTTGGTTTGTCAAATCTAGTCCTACGTTATGTTGCCCCCCATTTTTGTTTGGGCCAGTTCCCTTGTATATTCTCTTTTCTCGTTTATATATATATATATATATATATATATTCATCCAAAAAAAAAAACACACACACAAGTTGAACTAGTTTAACTAAAAGGAGTATAGATGTTGGGGGGATTTTTACCTTTGATTTTATGGGTTTCAGCAACAAAGTTCCTTTTAAAACAATGCAAAATACAAACTTCATAAACATGCATAATTTAAATTTTAAATGGGAAATGTTGTGACCGTCTGAGCCCCCCCCCCCCAAAAAAGAGAGAGAGAGAGAGAGAGAAAGAGGGGGGATACATATGGGTATGTCCTATGTAACATAGAATGTCAGAGAACCTCTACCTACACAATCTGGTAATTTTTCATCAATGGTTTACATTTTTCCCTCATATTTATGATGCCATGAAGTTTGTGTAAAGAAATTGATCATTTAATCAGGCAAAGCAAACAAAATTGAAGGAGAAATAATGCATTGCAGCATTTATATACATATATATATATATATGTATATATATATTTTCCAGCCATACAAATATTTGGTCCACCATTGACATCATTTTTTCAGTTACCAAGATCTTCCATTAATAATGGTTGATGCAAAGTACTACCTTGGGACCCATGGCACAATCGGTTGCTTATCAGCATATTTGATGTCCTTTGATACCTGCATTGTACAAGCATTTGAAACAGTAAGATATAAATAACATCAGAAAAAAATTAATGCAGAAGCAGGACAGTCCTTTGATTAAAGTTGGGGGTAATTATGTAATTTTTTTCTTGTTTTAAAATTAGAGTTTTAACTTTTTTTAGGGCAGGTTCATGTTTACCCATTGATTGGGAGTTCTTAGAATAATACTATATTTATTAGTAGTTGAGTTGCTTGTTACTAGGAAATCAGAGTCTTCATGAGAAACATTGATTTAGCCGCCAAAGAGTCCTAGATTTAGAAGATTTTTCTTTTGAATTTTTTCCCTATAAATACACCCCCCCTTATGGTTATGTGTGAATGAATTAATTTAGGTGATTTAGTAATGTCCTTGTGATGCAGAATTCCAGCAAGAAATGAAGAAGAGTGTGTTGTTTTGGGTTTGGTTAAGTTTTCTAGGTCAAACTGAACGTGCGATTCACAATTGGTTCAAGTTGGACCTAATTTCAAGTCCCCTGTGAGTTATTTGGGTCATGGGCTTAGTATTTTTGGGTTTTCTATTATAATGGGCTAAGTCTATAAGCCCAAATATGAGGGATTTAACGTTTATACAAAATTCGGTGTTTATTTCTATTTTCTTAGGGGTTGCTTGAAAGCTGGATTACCAACTATGAGATCTCGCTTGCTTTGTTTCTGTTTCTAGCATAGTTGTCAAGGCCCCTTGTCGCCTAGGCATCTGGACGCGTTGGTCGCCTTGTGTCCAGGCTCCCTCTAATGCCTTGGTCACCTAGATGCCATGACAACCATGGTTCCATTTTAAAGAGTCCAAGGTGTAACAGGGCTTCTCCCTTAGCTGTGTTTGGATAAGTTATCTTTTTCTGTTGTTTCTCAAAGTTATAATAGTAAGAGAAGACAGTCTAAGCCATCCCGATGATTTGACATAATACCAGCTTGTGTTTGCTTAGTTCTGTGAGATGTTTTTTTTTTTTTTTTTTT
>NC_056559.1:1009291-1026802 GCF_013358625.1 Macadamia integrifolia | reverse complement strand
TTTTTTTTTTTTCTTCTTCTTCCTGCTTTCTTTTTTTTTTCCCTCTTTTTCTGGCAGCACTACTCTAAAATTTGAACTTTTTGCTCAGCAGCACTCCTCTATGGTTCAATTTTCCGGCAGTACTCCATTTTTATTCTTCTTACTGCTTTCTTATTTTTCTTCCCCACTTTTTTCCTACATGCCATGTACTTGTGTAGGTATGCCATCGTAAAAACATCTTAAACTTCCAAGCTGTTATTGTTGTGCTAATGGTCTTTGTCAAGGTATTGGTTATTAACATACTTATGCCATTAGAATATTAGCAAATGACCCATTCTTAACTGAAAATCTCTGTACCCTGATTTTTTTATAATCAGTCGTTAATGTTCTGTGTTTTTAGTGTTGATTTGCATGATAGATCAAGTGCATACCACCGGGGAGTATAGTGGGACTTTTAAAGACATTTTATTTCACCATTAGATTGTTACTTTTTTTTCCCTACTGCATCGTCTATGTTACATGTTTAATTTACTGTTGTCTATTTTTTTCTTATTTTAATTTCCGTTTTGCGATTTGTAGTTGTGCATTCACATTTCTCACTGGTCATATTTGTTGTTATAATATATCTTCATATTGAGTGTGTTGGAAATTGAATTCAACTTGGCATATATTGATTGACCAAGCCTGCTTGATTAGTTCTGCTGCTTCGTTATTTTTTTTTTTCTTTTTCTTTTCTTTCTTTTACTATTTTTTTGGTTATCCTTGGAAATGAATTAGATTATACCATTACCATCTACGCTTTTGGTGGTTAACTTGTTATTCACTTATTTGTATTAATACTTTAACATATGGGTTATCCTTCCTTTCTGTTTCATATTCTCTTCTTCAATTCTTCTTTGTTTCATGTTTTCTCCATTAAACTACAGGTCAGTACCATCCCTGTGCGTACCTTAATCTCTCACCTTATTAATCTTTTTATATTCTACTATTTTTTTTTTCAGCTCTATAATATCATTCTGCTATGTTGTCGTTCTTTTATGCTACTGTTCTGCATTAATACCAGACCTTCCCCTCGATTTCTGAAATTCCTTCTTTGAGTATGATTCTAAGAAATCTCAATTTAACTACTATTTTCCCCTCTTGCGGACATAGTTTTCAATGCGGAGTTGTATGTTCAAGTTGTTACTGTTATGCTTAGCGGGGCTGTCAAGAATTAGTCTGCCATTATAAGCCTGTGGCTGATTTGTAGTGGTGCGTTAGGTTGACAGCTGGCAATTATTCTTATTAGTCATAACCCGTCAATCTTTTTGCATGGATCCTTGCGCTCATCTTTGCTTGGAATCTCCATGTAGCCGACCACATTAAGTTGGGATAAGGTTTTGGATGATGTTGCTGTTGTTGTTGTAGCATACTAAATAAGTTCAAGAATAGGGAAACAAATAATACATGGGTGCCTTGTTAGAGAATAGTGGAAAAAATAATACATGGGTGCCTTGGTCGCTTAGGTGGCGCCTAGGTTGCCTACGCGCTTAGGCACTCCTCTACACCTTGACAACTATGCAAGAGAGGTTCCAGGCTTCCAGCACAAGTATTCACGACGGAACAAGCCCAAATCCTAGTTTAATTGGATAAATAAGTCTAATAGGTTTTATAATATTTTGAAAAAGTCCCAACGTAAGTTCTTGGAAATGTACAGGCCGTTGAGCATAGGATGAAGTTCCAATGAGGGTCGAGAAACCTCCCCACCGCCCTACAAAAAGAGCTGCTTGTAAGCATTTGAAATAAGAGTTTGAATGAAGTTGAGTTCATATAGTTCTTCTGTGAGAAACGTGAGAAACATAGTGGCAATGAGATTCTGTTCCTGGTCAGAGGCTGGGGTGATTGGTGAGATACTTAGGCTTGTGTGAGGCTCTTCAAGTCATGTTATCTTTCTTACTTCTTCCTTTGTTATTAAAATTGCTCAATTCTCATTGTTTCTCATCTCCCTACGATCCAGTCTATTGAGGATTCTGATTTTGTTTCAAGAACTGAACCAGGAACCCATTAGTTTGGGTCAGTCAGACCCCTCCAGCTATTTTGGATATTTCTGCTCCTTTGCACTTTTTACACCCATGGAATAAAAAATTAAAATTACTACCGACATCCCGTTATAATCACTTCCATGTCGCATTTCTTAAATTTCTCTTTGAGTTTTCCCTCCTTCACATCAAAAACACCAGAACGGGAAACTCACCTACTTAATCTTGGGCAACAAAATCAAGAGAAATGAGGGACCTTGATGCAGGAGCATCCAATAGGCCTAATCATGTGGGTTGGTTTTCTTTCTCACCAAGGAGTGTTTCACTGAAGAATAATAGATTATATGGTTCATTCCCATCACTTTCCTTCTGGTCTACTTTAGAAGGTCAAAACTATTTAGTGTGATTCGGTGCCATTTGAAGGCTTATCAGTTAACTTCCCAGTAAAACCAAGGTCTTCCAACTCTAAGTTGTATTTGGAAAATTATAACCAAGCCACTAATTGGGCATGAGTTTGCAAAGGGATTTTTGTTCATAGAAGTTCAATTAGATTTGCTAATTGAATTATAATCTATTTCTTAAATTAGTTTTTTTATTTAGCTAGAAAAGGGGGTTAGCCACTCATAGAAGTTGCTAATTTGTGGTCACATTAGGAATTCTTTCTCTTTGACTAAGGTCTCATGAGCTTCTTATGTAAATTGAAAATACAGTTTTTTTACTCTTAATATCTCTTGAGCTTATTATGTAAATTGAAAATCATAGCCCTTCCCTAGGCCCTCCTCCTCCACAATAATTCCATCTCATTGAAGCCAAGGAAGCAAGGACCACCCCATATAGCTACTATCCAATTCAAGCCAAAGTTGAATTTATATCTGGGATGGATGGAATTATTTACAAATGAAGCTTTTATTTACTCTTCATTATGCCTGAAATGAGCAAGATAACAAGCAATACTAATCACATGCTTCCTACTGCCGAAAGAAAATAAATTCCCAATAAGTTCAACAAAAAGAGAAGTTCCTCTACCTTAAATGAACCGAATGTTAGCCCCTTCTTCCTATTTGTGAGTTGTGCCATCATGACTTTATCATATGCCTTCTCCAACTACAAAGAATATACATTTAAATACCTCAATTTCTCAAATGAAACAAAACCCCTTATTTTCTGCAATTTGTCAAACATAAACCAGAATATCAAATTCAGAGAAAAAGACCCTTTGTTAACCTACAAGGGCAGCAGTTGCTTCATCACCTCTTCTCTCAGCTTCCTTCCGTTTCCTTGTATATGCTGCCTTAATCATATCAAATCCTTCTATGGGGCTTACACCAAGAACCTTACATACAAATACCAAAAATTCAGTTGGTAAGAAGAAACAATTACTGCCCACTACTTATGATTAGTCTGAGAAGAAAGTCAACATACACTACGTGAAGTTACCTCATATGGGTTAACATCACTATTGGGATTAGAACTTCCTGAAGCAGATGCAGCCATAAAAACCACCATGGACTTCCGGGGAGGTGTTCTAGAAAACCTGTTCAAACAAATACCATACCGAAGTTAAGGCATTGAAGAGGTAGCAAACAGAAATAATAGAACTCAAGCCATACTCAACAAGAAGTGCCAGGAAATGCTGTTTAAAAAATAAAATAAAAAGGCTCAGGAATGATAGCCAAAAATGGGTCACATGTTTTGCCACATCAACCCTTTTAAGGGCACGCTCATGACACTCTTCCACATGGCAGAAAGAAAGCCACTCCATCACCCTTGTTCAATTAAAATAGTTTTTTTTTTCTTGGTAAAATAGTTAAACGCAAAGAAATTCACTCTATTATTCATTCTGCCTCTTTGGGTTGATTGGATTCTCTCTAGTCTCTTCAAACACAATCCTCTTTGGACAGCCCCCTCCATCTCTGATGCTTCCTGGATCTGGAGGAAGATCCTTGAGCATAGACCCATTGCTCTCACTGTCATTTCGCATTCCATTGGAAATGGCAAGTCTACCTCCCTTTGGAAGGACCCCTGGCATCCTTCGGGTATCCTTTCTCATCTTCTTACTCCCAGAGTCATTTACTCCTCTGATCCCCCTGCTAATGCTCTGGTCTCCTCTATCCTCTCTGCCAATGGCTGGTCCCTCCCCTCCTCCCCCCTCCTCTGGAGGATACCTGGTCTCTCTCCCCTCTTCCCCCTGGCCGTAGAGGGAGGGATGACAAATGCATTTGGCCCCCCTCCTCCAATGGCACCTTCTCTTCTGCCTCGGCCTGGGCCCACATTTGGACCTCTTCCCTGGCTGTCCCGTGGCATAAACTGGTATGGTTTAAGTTCCACATTCCCCATCAGAGCTTCACCCTTTGGCATTGCCTATCCAACTGTCTTCTCACCCAATCCTTCCTCATACACCGTCTCATTCCTGTGAACCCTTCCTACTGTCTTTGCCCCTCAGGTGATGAAGATATTCCCCATCTTTTCTTCTCTTGCCCCTTCTCCTCCCTTATTTGGAAATCTATTCTTTCCAAATATTGGCCAAATCATAGACCCATCCTCCCCTTTAATAGAGAATGCATTTGGATTGGCATGACATTCTCTGGCCCTTCCATTTGCAACATCGTGGGAAAATTGGCTTTCTATGCTACTATCAACCAACTTTGTGATGCAATTAGGCTTGTTTTATTAGGAATAAGCCTAGGGTTGGGTTTTATATGTGTTGGGCCTTCAATCCATGTGGTATGGAATGTATTGGGCCACTTTTATGGGTCTAAACTAGGGGTTCTAAGATTTCATACGGGATTCACTGATTTGTTTCCTTTTTCTTTAGTTTCCTTTTTAGATGGGGTTATTTAGTTTCTAATTTCAGTACCTAGTTAGTTTCTAATTTTCAGTCATAAGTTAATTTCTATTTCCAGTTTTAGTAACTAAAGGACTTTCTATTTTGTAAGTCCCTATTTTCAGTTTTAGTAAATAGGTGAGTTTCTAATTTTTAGTTTCCTATTTCAGTTTTTGGAAACTAAAGTTAGTTTCTATTTTATGTAACCCCCCATCATTATTATAAATAAAGGAGAGCTCTCATTACTAGAGCCACGAATTTTATAAACAAAAAGATGCTGTTGCGTTTTCTCCTTTGGAGGTCTCTTTGTGTTTGATCAAAGAAGAAGGGTTTGGTGTTTGATCCAAGCGACACTCTACAGCGAGAAGTCCGAGTGGATCTTCATATTTTCTGGTTTTCTTATTGTTTCTAATCTCATTCAGCCAGCTAGGTAAGTGCTAATCTGTCTGCAAAATTTATGGGTTAAGATTCTCTATTTTATCTACTGTTGGCTGATGAGCACAATAATGTGTGAAATCTTAGGGATATAAGTGTACATTTTGCCCCACTTTGGATATAAGTGCTTTTATTTTTCTTTTTTTTTTTTAGTTTCCAAGTCTACAAGAGAAAGTGCTTAAAGTGATTCAAGAACCAGTCTAAAGGTGGGACCCACTCATTGGTACCACATCCTCTCTCCTACAAAATCCTGAAGATTATTTTCTCTCCTTGCCACCTCACAAGATCTTAAAGATGCTATGCAGAGACTCCTTTCTGATTTAATCAAGATTGCAAGATATTGGTGAATATTGTAAGGAAATAATAGAATTTATTAATCTTGGAAACAGATTCTCTCTTTCCTCACACAATATCTCAGAGAATGAGGATTTTTACCAAGATTTAATTTAATTTTATTTTCTTCCTTTCCTTAAAGAAGACTTGTAGAAGGAGACAAGAAAAAACCCTATAAAAGCCCCTTTCTCCCCCCTCCTATTTTATTATTCCCCTTAGTTTATTTTCTAGTTTATGCTTAGTTTGCTTCTCTCTCTCCCTCTCTCACTCTTTAGTTTTAGTTCTTCTCTATTTTTGCTTTAATCACTTTTGTAATAGTTTTTTCTGTCAATTAATGCAAACACTCTTTTATTCTTATTCAGCCTTTTTATGTTTATGATTTATGCAATTGAGTTGTAATTTTTAAAGTTATAGTTCTAGGCTTAGATCTAGGTGACAAGATCACGAGCCGTGGAGCATCTTTTTTTTTCAAGTTCAGTTTTTTTTTCAAGATTTGTTTTTTCTAGTACTAGAAATTTCAGATTTGGTTTATTCCAGATCTGGTTTTTAGTACTGGTAGTATCTCAAATCACCCAAGCTTTCAAGTTCAAGCATTGATTCAAGTAAGTAGGCTCTTTCAGTAGTCTTCTCTCCCCCCCCCTCTCATTCCCTCTTCTGACTACCCTTTCTTTCTTAATTTAGGATTTTAATTTCAATCGTTATATTATTGCTATCCCTTTCCCCCAAGGTTCATGGCTAGTGTATATGTTGGTTTTGCCCCTCTTAGCCATAGAACCATCAATTTATTGCTTTTATTTTAATTGTCTCCCTTTCCCTAAAGCCAAGTAGAGTAACCCTTGTAAGAATGACTCCCTGGTCAAGTAGGGAAGCTCATATTATGATGCATCCCTCAGGCTAAGTAAAGAAACCTACTTGTGAGTCTCTCTCTCTAGCTTTCTCCCCTTTCTTTTACTTTATTTTTATTTCAACATTTTTTTCCTTTATTGTTTTTTTTTTTAAATTGTGTGGGTTATTTATTTTCAGTTATTTATTTATTTATTTTTAATTGTGTGGCTTACGTCTTTAAATTCTTAGATGACGAATGGTTAGGACGTTATTTTAGATACAAATGTTTAGGACGGTAATTAGAATTAGATCACAACCATTAATCAGTTCACTTTCGCATTATTAAAAGAAATAAAAAAATAAAGTGATTGCTCTCCCTATGTTCGACCGGTAGCTACACTGATCCGTACACTTGCGGTTACATTTTAAATCCCAACATTAACCTAGCTGTTTTGGGAGTTCTGGCCATCCGATGGCCTTCTAATTTTGATCGAAGGTTAGTCCTATTCTGAACGAAGTTCGATCCAATTTTCAGGCCAATCAGACCACTGGTTCCTGCTGAAGTGGACTGTTACTCAGTTCTGGCCGGTTATGGATTTTGCCCAGATCTGAATTATGAATTCTGTTTTGTTTAAATCTGTATGGAACTTGACTGCTACTATTATTCTCCAATGGGTTGGACTTTCAAAGCAGTCCTTAGATATGTTATTAGTTCCTTGATAATACTCTGCTGAAAATTCAGAAGTTAATGCCAGATTTCAGAACCTACTGTCAAAATTAAGTTCTGATTTGGTTATCTGGTCCTGCCATGTTTTGATTCTGATCCTACTTATTCAATTACTCTATTTCTGTTGCTGGAACTTCTAATTGTTGATGCAAACTCTGTTTCCTGAAATTCCTAATTGTGGATCTGCTAATTCTGGTTTCTTCAAGGACTGTTGACTGGTTTAAGTTGGACTGTTATTGCTGTTTACTATTGGGTGGTTTTGATTGTTCTTTGGTTTATAAGTTCCTGCAGTTTTGGGTCTAGTTGGGTGTCCAATCTAGTCCTACATTAAATCTAGATCTCCGGATATGATTTGGAAAGCTATCTATTTTGATGTTACCACTAAAGCCCAGAGCATTCATGCCCTTCACCCCCACCCTATTCCTATTACCCCGAAAAATTCCCACATCATATCCTCTTGGAACCTCCAAGTTGACCTCATTCATCTTACTTGAGTTAGCTGGTGGTAGCTGGTCCCCCCCCCCTTTTTTGTTAGTTCCTGCTGTAGCTTTGTGCTGTTTTGCTAGTTCCTGTTGTAGCTTTGAGCTGCTTTTGTTAGTGTATTGTGTTTCACTTTGGGTAGGCCCTGCCCACCCCCCCTCTTTTTTCCCCTTGTATATTCTTCTCCTCTTGATAATGAATTGTTTTATTCATCCAAAAAAAAAATAGTTAAACGCAACAGTCATTTAAGGAGGCTCTGCCGAGGTTACTCCAGAGGATCCCCTACCAGATGGGAAGCCGGGATTTGCCATGTCAGTGTTCCACATAAACGAAAACCTTTGTCACTTCAGGGTTCAAAGCCCGCATGGACATAAACAGAATGCAGGTGGCTTTTTTCAATACAAGAGTGCAAATCCCATAGAACAGAACCAATAATGAATATCTTCAAGCCTGTGTCTTCCTTCAATCCTAAGTTTCATAAAATCTTAACCTCATTCTCGTACTTGAATAATAAATAATCGACAAAAAGGCAGAATGAATTTCTACAGAGACACAATAGCAAGAAATCAAATAAAATTAGCTGCACATCCAGTAGATTGCTCATGAATTTGAATCCCCTCAAAGCTAGATTCAAACACTACGAAATCCGAATTGCAGCCACATTCAAGGGCATGAAATTTTCAGAAACCTCATAAATTAATGTCGATTGAGCTCCAGTAGAAATACTCGTTAAAAAGGAAACATCGACCCACACAGAATTCAGTTTTAAGAAGAAAAATGAACGACAACGACAGATTACCTAACAAACGGAGACGGAGATAGACCACGTGAAGCTAAAGGTTTCCTCAGAGAGAAACGATAATTGGAGCATTGGAAGACGTTCGAGAAGGCCATCGCCATTTCTTCAAGTTCCTCTAATGGTGAGAAATTAGGGTTTAGGCTCCTCAGTTCGTTCAGGATATCGTGGTTACGAAACTGCAGAGAACAGCCATCAAACTCTGTAGTTTTGACCTCTGCATTGCCACTCTAGCGAGAACGAAAAGATAGTGATGACGATAGGGAAAAAAATCGTACACAGGGTAAGCATTGCAGTGATGCTTCCGAGAGCGACACGTGGCATTTTGAAGATCGACGGCTAAGATTGAAAAAGCCGGAAATTTAGAGTTCGATCCATCAAAACAGCGGGTCGCTTTATGATCCACCCGTGGTGGGTTTTAACCATCACTCCCAATCGATTTCAACTTCGTCTTCCTCCGAGAATTCTTGTTCCTAAATTTGCAATAGTGTCTCAATGGCAATGCATTTGTGATTCATGTATAAAGGGGGAAATTTCCAGCCAATGGCAGAGGTTGCAGGTGAGGGTGAGCCATCTTCACAAATGGGGAAAGAGAATGCTTTTTGTGGGAGGAGAACTAATAGGTGAGGAGGAACAAGGAAGCCCAGTAGGCTCTTAAAACAGATCCATTGGGGAGGAGAGGTTGGTTGGGGGTTTAATACCCACTATGCGGTTGGATCATGGTGCGGAGTGCGCACTCCTTATCAATTTAAAAACGTTATTTTGAAGTTTTACTATTCCACTACATCGGCCTCTTCAAGTCAAAGCAGTTACTACTATCCTAAGCTAGTGTTCGTGGTAACATTTCTTATCCACCGGTAAAATTTCAGTCACAATGAATTGACAACGTGATATAATAGTGAGAAAAGGAGTTGCACATTGTTTGTTTGTGGATTTCTTGACACATCAAGACATGTAATTGAATGTCATCTTTTTCTCCTTATAAAATCTTCTCCCTATTTGAATATTCGTAATGGATACCTTTCAATCCCCATAATTTGCACTCTAGCATCGGAGGGAACCCACTCCCTATAATAAAATAGGATGGGGTAATCGCTGCTAGGCTGCATGACCCCTACACCAATGTGCGGCCAATGAAACACCATGTGTGAGGGGTATCAACGGCGATGGGATTTTGCATTTAATAAGAGGCAATGCCATGTGCCCCTATCTGTGTCTAGGCACAGGCACCATGTAGCTTGGCAAGAATATTTTTCTATATAACATATTAAAAATTTCAAATTATATATATTTTTTTGATAAAAAGTTTATATGGAGGTATCATTGAAAAATGATCAACTTAAGCCCAAACCACTTTAGCCCCCTCAACCAGGTCCACTTCAGTACAAGCCTTTTAAGTTAACCTTATTCTAACTGAACCTAATCCAGTGCAACCCCACTCAACCAAGGCGACTCTAACCTACCCCATTCAATATTCATCTTCAGTCCATTCCAACACAACCCATCAGAACCCAAGTCAATCCTTCTTAATACATCTAAACCCACCTCTCCTTTCTTCATCCCAAACGACCTCCCACCCAAATGGCTATTTACAAGTGTTGCAATGGTCAATCATGGCTACTCCTATCATGCCTCATTCACATAGAATCGGTTCGGTGATCAGGTTCCCTCCAGGTAACCCAAAACCATTAGAATCATCTGATACAATAACCACAGCATAGCAAGCCACATGTACGTAAAAATATAATAATGTAATTTCAGCGGAAGTCTTGTCATGTATAAATACCTGTAAATCCTCATATACTCTAGATACCCAAATTGTTATACATAGTATATTTACATGTGGGCCTGTATACAAGATATGTAGACAAGAAATAATAATTTAATTATTGAGAGCACAAAAGGGGGAGTATACCAAAAGAATAAAAAAGGATAATTATATATAGAAATCTGCTACTGTTGCCCCGCAACGCAGTTTTGGCACGAACATCCGTCTCCGTGATCAAATCTTTCTGTGACCCACCAATCCCCCACTGGGGTTTCTTCGATGGGACCTGACACGGGTTCCTCTATTGAGTAGCTTACACAATCATCTAAAAAAAATGTGTACACGAGGGGTGAGCTCACTAGCTCAGTAAATGGAAAGAAAGACACACAAGCAGTTGTAATCAAATGATATTATATGCATGTGATTCATTTTAATCATATTCACCTAAGCAACATTACTAGGTTATAGGTTATGTGCTACTCACAACCACAGTGCGTGTACCCCATCCCGCGATATGCCTATAGGGTTGTCAGAGAAGGCCAGCCGTGAGTATTCAAAAAAGTAAATCATGGTCGAACCACAACAGAAATGTAAATCGTGGTCGAACCACAACAGAAAATAAAAGCAGTACGATTGGCCATCTGAATATATCAGTTGAACGTACTTCTAACCGCCATAGCGGTCCACGACCGGTACTTCCCCCCAATGATAACGTAACACATAAACCCCTGTTGGGAAGGGTTGTATCACAAGGGAATGTAAAATTCTAACCGCATGCTCCTATATGAGATAGTACTACTGCATAGTACTTCTGCGTCCCATACCACGGTGTACCAATACATTCGTTTCCAAGCCAACAACGGCATCTATTCTAAAAATCTCACACATGTCCGGCAAATCATCATCATAACCCATCATTAAATAATCCATGCTCAAGATTTACAACAAGTAACAATTATCGAGAATTTAAAGATACAACCTGTTCATTTCCAAATGCATCCAACATCAATCAAGCATATGCATGTGAATGGCATTTGAAATGACCAGTTAATATATAAATGAATAAGATGCCAAAAAACACTTCCAAAATAAAATCAAAGTTCTCTCCCAACTTACTTATTCTTGTAGAAGAATACGCACTCGCGGTACGAATAAGATCCGAAGTGAAGACAAGTGTCTCAAAACCTAACACAGATAGGCATTTAGAATACGTCCATTTCGAAATTATAAAATGATGTAAGTTATGGTCACGACGAGTTCAATAACGTGAAGAAGGTTGTCAGTGAGTTTGAGTTCGAGTTCCATCGAAGCTCATTTGGGCTACATGTGAGTCATACAGGTGGGTAGGATAACCCACCTATGCAAATTACCTAGGCAGACAGCACTTAGACACAAACCGACAGGTCATACTGGTGGGCCTGGTACCCGTCGGTCCTACCCACTGGTAGGACCTAGGGCTAACACAAAATTGGTGGGTGCTACCGACGAGTCTTGGTACCGGCTGGTAGGCCCAAAATAGACTGGTGGGTCACACCGGTGGGTCATGGTACCCGTCGGTCTTACCCACCTGTTGGGCCAGAAGCCCAGGTAAGACTGGGGGGTCACACCGATGGATCTAACTACCCATTGATGCTACCCACCAGTGTTCTGCAGGTTTTGTTGTTGTTCTTCCCTTATTCATTCCTCCTCTTGGGAACCTAAGAGAGTTGTTCCAACTTCACTTCCCACACATTTTAGGCTTCATCTACTTGATTATTTCATGGATCTAAGTTAACATCAAGGTTTTGGAAAATGAAATCATACCTTGACTCAAAAAACCCTAAAACTTAAGATCATATTTTCAAACCCAAAATGTCACTTCAATACCTCCAAATCTTGGTTTCCTTTCCTCAAACCTTCAAAGAAATCACACAAAGATTCTATTATCTCTTTGATTTGACCATATATAAAAGAGTTTCATCACATTCCAATGGTTTATGGTGTTACATACCTCAAAACGTAGATCTCAAAACACCGGATACTATTCTGAAAATCAAGGGGGAACCTTTTTCCCTCTTCCTTCTCTTCTTCTTCCTCTTTTCTCCCTCCTCTTTACTCCTCTCACCAACTTGATGAAATCATAAATGGAAGAGAGAGAGACATAAATGCTATTCATACTTTGGATAATAAATATCTTCCAAGGCATGTTTGGTTTTTCCCCTTTATGGACATATATCGGACATTAGCAGGCATGTGAGACCTCATTACGACGAGGAATCTGAAATACACTTGCTCACCCAAGTTGAGCTTGTTGGGGCCCACATTTTCCTTACAGGTGGGTCTCGCACCTACCAGTGACCACCCACCAGTTGGCCAAAACAAAGCCAACTTTGCTATATTTTGGTGAAAACGAGATCTTAACACGTATCTCACTCTCGCCACGTGTTGTGGACTAAGTTCTGATCATTCAATATGATAACGTACCTTTCTTATACGTACATGGCTTTGTGATACGAGCAAGAGCACGACTTAGGCGTGAGAACCACATCAGGTATTGACTTAATCTTGTCTGGCCACCCCGTATTTGACATCACCCTTGCAGTCATGTATCATAGGGCACCTGCGTCAACCCTTTCCGGTTCAGACCCTCCAAGACCAAACCAAACCAACCGGTCAATAAACCAGGGTTTAGAGAGCAGGGCTCTACAACTCCAGCCCTCATCAGGTCAATCACGATCAATCCGGCTCAATCCAGCCCAATCAAAACTGCACTAGGTTGAAATATCCTAGCCCAACTTAAGGTTGGGATGGGTTGAGATAAAAGGCCTTAGGATTGGATTGGGGCTTTAAAAATCAGCCCATTTACACTCCTCTATGATATGTGTGACAGGTTGAGTACCCAACCTTGTCCCTTTGTTATATGATGTCTCATATTTCATTGCTTTTTCTCAAAAAAATTTAATAAGGTTCAATTGTATTTTGGAGTCCTCTATATGACTACTACTCACCTCGGGCACTCAAACATTTCCCATTGAAGTTTTGGGAGAGGGTTTGTGATACCCTACTTTCTAAACCCGGTCCAATTACCCGTATTGACTTGGTTTGATCATATAGGAGCTGAACCGGAGAGAACCGACACAGGTACCATATAGAATATGGTAGCAAGGGTGACCTTGAACTCGGGTTGGCCTGACATGACCGAGCGGATACCAAGTGTAATACGTGCACCCAAGCCTTACACTTGCATGCACCACGAGGCCATGTACAAAAAGTAAAGGTACGTACTAGTATTTGTAGGTATCAACGTAATCTAATATTATGTGGGAGTTATCCCCATTGAAGCCCACCTGAGATGTACCCACCTGAGATAGCCCACCTAAGAATAGAAGATATTTTGGGGGGCCCAGGTATAAAAGAGATGACATTAATTGTCTTTTCCCTCATTAATGATAGTTGGTCGGTGGGAGAGTAAAGAAGAGAGAGAAAGAAGAAGAAAGGAAAAGAGGAAGAAGAAGAAGAAAGAAGAAGGGAAAATCGACCGTAGAGCTTCACCGGAGCTGGGTCTTGGTATTTTGAGCCTGAATTAATGATCAGCTCATCGAGATCTTCGATTTGAGGTAGGTATTGTACACATTCCAAAGATTCTTAGGAAAATCCCTTTCTTAAACCCTCTTTTTTTATTTTTTGGAAAGAACCCACGTGGATCTTGCTAATCCTACTTGGATAATCAAATCCAAGGTCTAATGGAAGGTGTGTATAATGATTTTGAAGGATTTGGAAGGAGTGTTGGTGAAGAGCTAGAGTATTTGGAGGTTCTTGTGCAAAAGAAGTGAAATTTTGGGTTTTATTGGTGTTCTTGAGAAAGAGGTAAGAATATTCATTTTTCTTTTGATTTGATCTTAGATCTAGGTTGAGGATACATGATTTGACCTTAGATAAGTGATTTGAATCACCGGATTGACCCCAAACAAGTTCCCTAAGTTGAAGAAAAGTCGGGGAAGATGTTGGAAGAATTTCGTTTTAAGACTGGGGGTATTTTTAGCCCACCTGTCTTTAGGTTCTAGCCCACTGGAGTTCCCCGAACTCAGTTTTTGGGCTCTGGTTAACCGGTGGGCTGAAACCGGCAAGCTATGTGGCTTAAGCCCACCTTTCTTTCTAGAATTCTCAGAATTGATCCAAATTTGATGGGTAACCCTCATTTATGATTCTAAACCCGATTTTAGTGTTCAAACATGATGATTTTTACCCCAAAATAGTGAAATGATAAACCATTATATTTATGATAGGTTACACTCAATATACGCATACCCACACATCGGATTTTTTTCGTATCGGGTACAAGCACCGTGTACATATACAAGTAAGTGGAGAGTGGACTTTGATTTAATTTCAAAATGTTATGCATCATTTAACATGTGTTAGTCTAGCCATGTCATCATATCACTTGTGTGTAGACTAGACATCACATATGCCATATCACGCATTGTATGTGCATTTACATAACATGCTATGCTTTGCTTTATGATGAATATCTTTTATGTCTTGATGTAAGTGATGGAAGAATTTCATTTGGACAGTGGGTCGTGGAATAGGAGCGGTGTCATTGTGTAATCCTACTATGCTCATGTAGAGGCATGTGGTTAGGATGTGATTTACCCTTATGCAACGACCCTTCCCAACAGGGGTTTACGTGTTGGGGGATCATTGGAGGGAAGCATCGAGTTACAGTTGTCAAATTCCTATAGCGGTTAGAAGTAAGCATGGTTGATCGCTAGGACAGTTAGTAACCCCGGTGGTATATTCAGAGGGCCAATCGTACTGCTTTTGTTTCGGGTGGAATCACCCATTTACTTTCTGTCATTTAAATTTATCGGAGGTCGATGTGTATTTAAATTTCGATGCCAACGGTGGGCCTTCTGTGACAACCCTATGGGTGTATTACGGGATGGAGTTCGTCGCTCATACCCGGGGCATACGCGCATTGTGGTTGTGAGTAGCACATAACCTATGACCTAGTAATGTTGTTAGGCTAATATAATTAAAATGAATTGCATATAGGCGCATTCATGTTGTGACTGTTTGTGTGGTTTTCCTTATGTGGTCTTCCTTTTCACTTACTGGGCTAGTGAACTCATTCCATATGCACAACTCTTTTAGGTGATTTTGTAGGTTACCCGCCTGGAGATCAGGAGCCGGGCCCCATCGTGGAGTTCCCCTCTGAGGACTGATGGGTCCCCGATGTGTTCGAGCACGGTGTCGATTTCACATGCGAGGATTGTGCTGCAGGGTTGCAGTGACTCCTGTGTGATTCTTCTAGATTATTTTGATGTACTCCCTTTTGATGACTTGATGCTTAAATTGTTATATTTTTGTGTATATATCATGCCTTCGGGCTCAAATATATATAACTTTTATAACTCAATTTGGGTACCAAGTATTTGGGATACAATTACTGGTATTATTATGAACAGGTCTTCCACTGAAAATATAGGTTTGTCTTAGTTTAGTAGAGATATGCTGTATTGCAGTTACTGCATTGTTGATCCTGGCAGGTTGTGAGTTAACCGATGTTAACTCGGTCACCGGCTCAGCTTTGTGCTAGCAGAGTGTGACAGGGTTCCCCATGCTAAGGGTGTCAATCGATCGAGCCAAACTCGCCTTGGTTGGGCCTAAATGGGCATGACTGGCCTATAATCTTGCACCCTGACTTTCCTATTTACGGAATGAGTCGGTCTTGGTAATGGTAATGTCAGTCTAAATTGGTTTGGAATTGACCTCAACAATTGATCTACCATGCCATTCTAATTTTATCCCAACATCAAATGACAGATTTTCTACATTGGTGTGGATTTAATTGATCTACCATGCCAGTCTAATTTTAGCTCAATCAAATGATAGATATCTACACTTTTTTTTTCCTTTCTATCATTAAAGCTCTCTTGTGTCATTGAGATTTGAGCGATCTGAGGTGTACATGTATGTCTATGGGTCCAACTGAATCCATAATTCACTATTATTATTATTATTATTATTATTATTATTTATTTTTAGGTCAAATTGAAGGACCTATGGCCTATTGGCCATTGCATATTAGACCCACATATGGGTCATTACATAAATTCACTACCCTCTTAAGTCTTTGTAGCATATAGCCTACGAGTGAACTAATCTTCAACCTAATAGATTGTCTATGGATGATGAAGGCTTTTTCATTTGGGTATTTAAAATTGAGAGAAAGAACTCTGCCCATTTGCATGGCTTTACGTTTAGATACAGGTGCACAATGCTGCCCCCCATGTGTTGAAGATGTTCTCGTGTGTCCTTTGATTGGTCTGTGCGTTGATACAATAGTCATACAAATGGACAAGATTCTTTTTACCCTACAAATTTGTAAGAAAAAATGTAACCACAAAAATGGAGAGATCTCACTATAAAATCTGGTTACAAATACGATTCCAGGCACAAAATCAAAGTAGTTAAGAGAATTTGTAAATACTCCTCTTTTATTGTTCTCCTTTTAAAGAGACTTGGTTTCTTCATGTTCTTTATGGTTTATTTAGGTAATTGCATACAGACTCATGGAAATTATGGTTGGAAGTTGGAACTGACTGATGGAATACATTTTTCAGCTATCTACTGGGCTATTTGAATAGCCAAAAATGGTTGCATATTTAATGGGGAAAGCGCCTGAACAAGGAGAGGTATAGGCCCTTGAGCTAGCATCACTTGGGAGTTGGGATGCAAGTCATTTTCTCTGAGTCCGGTGAATCTTCACGTACGTGAATGTACTTGAACGTCTCTAGTCCGTGGATATGGCATCTATTTTCTCTCTTCTCATTTAATATATGTCATATCCACAGACCAGGTACCTTCATGTATGTGAAGATTCACCGTTCTCATTTTCTCTTGATTTTAAGGATGTTGGTTTTCATAATGGTAAGGGTAATGATAGTTGTTTTAGATATGTTCTATTCAGTCTTCATAAATGTTTAAGAACAAATATGTATAGGTGGGGATGGAAAGAGAAGATGCTCATGGTGAAAGTGGGTGGGTGTTAGCTCTAGGATGGACTTGAATATTATTGTTATTAATATTTTTTTGATGAATAAAAATAATTTAAAAAAAAAAAGAGAGAGGGATAGGTATGCCGCCGATATCGAGTATGCTAGCGGATAGCACCAATAGGAACACATGATGGAGTATCATTCAGGAAGGATATGGGGGTCATTTCAGAAAAAGAGAAGAGAAAGATAGACACAATGGGTGCTAGCATACTTGATATTGGCGGCATACCCAACCTTTTTTCCAAAAAAAAAAATAGAGGAAAAACAAAATAACAAACAGACT
>NC_056559.1:952921-1009271 GCF_013358625.1 Macadamia integrifolia | reverse complement strand
AAGGGAAAAAAAAAAAAAAAAAAATGAACAAAAGGATGAAACTTCAAAATCCGGGGAACCAAAATTAAAAGGATGATACATCAAAATCATGGGAAGGAAGAAACATCTAACAAAGGATGGTGCATCAAGAACATGAGAGAGGGGGAGTAATAATAGGAAAGTCCCAAGATTAGGCCAGATGTTTAACTTGTAAGGTGTTTGGCTTCACAAATTGTATTAATAGAAATTTATTTATGATCTTGGAAGTAATGGTTTCCAAGAACCTGTCCCTTTTGCTTCTATATATATGTGTAGAAAGTGGGATATGTGTTGAATCCTCACATGTACATTCCAGTGAACATATGTGTGGATGATCCTATCTCCTTGGGATGGTGCCCAAAAGGTATAAGGAACAATGAAGAGTATTACCAATCATTCATAAATGAGAGAGTAGAAACTATTATTGATAGCCATTGATGGCTGTACGGTCCCTTCACCGATGAAGAAAAACTTCCCCTCTATTAATAAAAAGATGAAAAGAACCCTATGGAGGGAAATTTTTATGCGTATATTGCTCACATGGGAGCCTAGATCCTCTCTTTGACTATGACCTCCTGCAAGCCTGCAATAACCTGACACCATCCATTAGGTGTAGGTCCCTACACCCATTGATTGATGGTCATGGTCCAAAAGAGGATCTGACTAAAATGTGTAAAACAAATGTGGGTTCCACTATTAATTTGTTAACTTCTATTCATCCTTTTGACATATGTGAAAAGTCTCTCCCTCAGCCTTTGCCTAAGGAGCCCTATATGAAATTCGTTTTCACACCAACCAAAGAGGGAAAATTCTAAATAATGTACTTGAAGAGACTGGAAGGTCCCTAATCGTGTTTTATTTTTTCCATGGGGAAAATGCATGAAACGTTAGTGGTAATGGAGCCTTCGCCTAAGGAGCTATGAAATTCGTTTTCACACCAACCAAAGAGGGAAAATTCTAAAGAATGTACTTGAAGAGACTGGAAGGTCCCTAATCGTGTTTTATTTTTTCCATGGGGAAAATGCATGAAACGTTAATGGTAATGGGTAAGTGGCTCCATCACACCTTCTAAGAGAAATTTAAAAGACCAGCCACCTTCAAGAAGGCAATTTCTCAAGTCATTCTAATTATTTATTTTGGGTAGTAATTTCAAGTCATTCTTACTACAATTCAAAAGAGAAGGTCACGTATGGACTCTTGACTAAAATCGAATGGCAGACCACTGCATGAAGCAAATAGATGCTTGAAAAAGTTGTGTATGTATTTCCACTTCTTCAAGCGAGGGTGTAGTTTCTGTGGAAAGTATTAGGGTACTTTTAGTATTTTGACAGGGCTTTTGTCCTCATCATGCACGGTCATGACCGGAAAATGCACAGGACCTAGTTGGCTAGGACGGCGTTATAGGTTGGGGATAAAACTTCATTGGGAGACAGAACTGGTTATCTAGCACTATTGCATTGAAAATAAATTTAAACGTATTATCTATGCTAACAACTTCATACTAAAATAATCAACGTTAAAATTAGTGACAAACCAAAACTCCCTTCAACCTACCTGTGGACAAAAATTACAAGTTGCAATAGTTAGTAAAAAAATTTGTACTAAAATAACCAAGATTAAAATTTAGTGGCAAATCTATGCCAATCACTACTTTTCTGTGGCTAAACTAAGGATGTAAATTTGAAATCAAAACCGAATCAAGCCATTTACATCAAAATCGCAAAACTGTTTAGTAAATGGTTGGTTCTGGTTTCAAGTTTAAGACCGATTAGTTAAATGGGTCAGGTCGGTTTTAACCATTTAACCTGTTGGTTTCAACCGAATTGATACCCGTAAAAATCGAACCGTTTAAACTGTTAAAATCGATCTTATTAACCTGTATAACGATTAAGGCACTGTTTGACAACGTTCCGTTTCTACTGTTTTTGTGTTTTCTTGTTCCCAAAAATGGAGAAACAACTTAAAAAGCGTTTGATAAAGTTGTTTCGTTTTACCTATTTCTAGAAACATAAATCAAAATTTATGTATATTTACAATTCTAGAAACGATTTTGACGAAACAAGTTGGACTTGTTTCGTCGTTTCTAGAAACGAATTTGAGAGAAAAAAAAAAAGGCTATTGTGCCCAATAAATCTCTCAACTATTTAAACCTAAAAAAAAGCAACCGAACCTTCTCTCCCTTTTGGGCATCCGATGATACTATTGGGTTTTTTAGTGGCATTATGTTTGTAAAAAACGTTTCGAGAAACAATTTTATCAAACACCAAAAAATCCATTTTTGTTTCTTGAAACATGAAAAACCGTTTATGCCGTTTCTAGACACAGAAACAGCAGAAACATTATCAAACGGTGCTTAAATATTTGGTTGTTTTAACAAAACATAATGGTTTAATTTATGGAAGAATTAAGGACCGTAGAGGCTGTCTAACAGTCTATTCAATAATTTTCTTCTATTATGTAATTATGTATTTAAATCCTTGCTTGTTCAATGCTTCATTTAATTTGATACAAGATTGAAGCATTTATCAACAAAAGCAAATTTTAGTAAGCATGTGAATAAACTAGTAAACCAATTGCTAACTGTTTAGAAACCATATGGAATAAACCATGATCAAAACCATGAAACCAATACCATTTAAAAATCGCGGAACCAAAACTGTTTACTAAACGGTTGCAGTTTCAAGAAGTGCAACCATTTAGTAAATGGTACGATTTTGGTTTCAGCTAAATAAATGTGAACCGAATCAAACCACACCATATACACCAAAACTAAACCGATTAACACCCTTATGGCTAAAGTAATAATTTCAAGGCTTAGAAATCCAATGATAAGCCTATAATGAATCACATCAAGGCTATAGGATTCCATGCCTGTGGGATATAGAGATTCCCTCTGCTGGACGTTTATCATTCTATCTTATCCCTAACATGCTAGAAAATAACTAATTCCCTATGATGATAGTTTCCATATTGGGCTGAGGGTCTAAAGCTTTTCCTCCATTAGAATTAAGAATGGGAGAATGATCAAGCCAGTGCCTGGCTGAATAAACATTAATTGAGCCTGATATTTGTCCAGCATATTTATAAAAACAAAAAGTAAATGGGTATATAAAGTTACCTCGATGTTTATTCAACTAGGAAATCAAAGGAGAAACAATTAACAAAGAATGATTGGCAAGAGCTCTATCAAGTTTAAGCCTGATATTTGTCGAGCATGTAATTCTCCTGTTGCTCCATGTAAAGGTGGGGCCATTTGAACCCGCATGAAAAATATCATTAAAGTAATTTAGCATATTCTGAAATCTTTGAATGTCATGACCCTCTACCTTGTTTCCTCCTTATTTCTCATGTCATGATAATATTGAGTTGAAATCTCCAATACACATTCATGGATTTTTCCGAGAGGTTCCCAGATTCTTGAGGTTATCCCACACCATGTGGTGCCGAGAACTTATTGGTTCACCATATACACATGTAAGGTAGAAATTGTGACCTTAATTAAGTGGTAGAGATATAGTAGGGAGTCAATTATTCTGTTACTTGTCCAACTTGGTCCAACTTTTGAAGGGCAAGACCCCAGACATCCTTTTTGTTTGAGATGCATGGTTGAGATTGTAAGCCAGTTTAGATATTGGTTGTTCAGATTAATTAGAGTGAGGAGATGGGCTGGCCAGTGTAGATAATTTTGGTTGTACAAATTACAGTTGGGAGATGGGAGGCTGAAAGGGACTCACAAATCTAACCAGCTTTTGGGGCAATGAGAGTTTCATTTCGTCTTTAAAACAATAAGGGGCAAAGATATCTTTTCACATGAGTAAGAGAGATAGAGCCATAGAGGCAAGCCCGAATGTTTTTTTTTTTTCAATAAATAATAATAATAATAATAAAAATAAATAATAATAATAATAAAAAGAAAATGAACTATGTTATGTCTGGGAACACGACATACGCCACTGCGTCCTGAGTCTTTCTTTTACGCTTTTATTGTGGGAGGAGAGAGACGGACTCAAGAAGCGTTATCTTACGTTGCCTTCTCAAACAAAAAATTATTTTTCTTAATTTTAAATTAAAAATACTAAATCTCTATAAGGGTTTGTTAACTCTAATGTGGCTGGTGAACCTACCTCTATGGGTAAAGAAGAACTTTCTCCAAAAACATAAGCTAATTTCTATAAAGGGGAAATTACTATCATTCATCTACACTTGAAAATTTTGGTTGCTAACTGGGTTGTAGTCACAGCTGGCAGCCCAAGAAATGGAATCTAGAAAAGTATATTTGAAAATAACTAAAACCTAGGAGGGTATTTGTGAACCTAAAGTGAAAGATGAAAGATTTCATTTCTTTGGTTGCCAATATGGGTTATAGCAAATTTAATCTCCTACACTTAGCCTAGATTTACTAAACAAAGTGGAGTTATACTATGGAGTACTCAAGCAAACCAAAACAAATCTACCTAAAAAAAAAAAAGTAGACCAACACAAATGTGAACCATGCGAGGAAGATAAATGGTTGACAATAGTGTACAAAGTATAGTACTATAGTGTAACAACCTCATAACTTTATCTAGCTTCCAGATAACTATCCTTTCTTCCAAAACTCACTTATATGGAAATTTGGAAGTGTGAAGTGATTTAATAGGACCACTAGAACTTTTGTCGAATCTAAAACCAACTAATTGGCTTCGAAAAATCTGTTTCTATTTCTTTTATTATGTATCTCATTTGCTGAAATTGGTCAATTTTTGCTTTACGCCTCCACATTAGGTGATTTCGTGGTTTAGGATGTTGGCATCTATAATAATGCATAAAAGCTCGGGGAAGCTGGTTAAGGTTCAATTGTAAATACTTCTATTCTTCTAACTTAATGATACTTCTTTTTCTCATAATAAAATAATAAAAAGGAGAAATTAAGGGACCACAACTAATCCTCGGGGAAACTACCGTAGTAACCTACTTCCATGGTTTCCACTTAAATCGTAGATTTACGAAAATGGATCAATTGCTCGAGTCAACATCTAACATCTGTCTTTTTTAGTACCAAATATACCCCTTTTTATCCAAGTAATGGAAGGTAAGATAGGTGTTAGACGTTGACTCATACGACCAGGTGATCATATGAGCAGGGGATCCTATTTCTAGATGTACAGATAGGGAATTGAACCTGAGACTGTGCGCTATCCACACAATCTCCAATTCGCCCTAACCATTTGGGAAACCCATGAATGGGTGAAAATTGAATGAGAGCGGTGAATCTTCACATATGTGAATGGCCCTGATCTGTGGATATGACATCTATTAAATGATGAGAGAGAAAATAGATGCCATATCCATGGACCAGGGACATTCACGTACATTCATGCATGTGAAGATTCAACAGACTCAAAATTGAAGGGTCTTGCTAACCCTTAAAACCACTTTATAAACCTCTCATTCCCCTTCACTTTCACCAAAGGATACCTGAATGTAAGCGATACTCATTTATCGCCAACTCACAGAGATATGGCTTCTAACCTCACAAATATTTTGGCCACCTCCTCACCAACTCATGTTCAGCCCAGTGGTGATGATACTGTTGATTGGAAAAGGATAAAAATCGATCAAAGATTCCAGCCTTTCAAATATGGCCAGCTCCTCATGCTCAGCCCAACAGTAATTTTGTTGATTGGGTAAAGGGATAAGAATCCTAGCGACACCTTCTCACCACCTCCTTTTTCCTTGTAGAATCCTTGATTCTCTACCTCTCTTTTTCTTTATAATGGGATAGAGATCATGGACAATCATAGTGAAAATACTTTAACGTGGATGTAAACATTGAGTCTTCTTCTTCTTCGTTCTTCTTCTTCCTCTTCCTTCCTCGCCCCAACTACCCTTCAAATGGATATGCTTCCCAAGTGTCCTGCCAACTATGTACCACTTAGTCCCATTACCTTCCTCCCTAGAGCAGCTTCCGTGTATGGAAACGACCCCTCTATCATCTATGGTGGAACCAAGTTCATGTGGAGTGAGACATACGAGCGTTGTCTTCGCCTTGCCTCTTCTCTCCGGTCTCTTCACATCTCCAAGAATGATGTGGTCTCAGTCCTGGCCCCAAACATTCCAGCTCTTTATGAGATGCATTTTGCTGTGCCCATGGCTGGAGCTGTCCTAAACACCATCAACACAAGGCTAGATGCAAACACCATTGCCACCATTCTCAAACATTCCGGTGCTAAGATCTTCTTCGTTGATTACCAATATGTGTCACTGGCAACCGATGCAATTGGGTTACTAGTTCCCAACTCTAAGCCATTAGTAGTTGGTATAGACGAAATCGATTCCCCGACCGGAATTCGCCTAGGAGAGCTCGAGTACGAGCAACTCATCCACCACGGCAATTCCCGGTATATTCCGGAGCTGCTCCAAGATGAATGGGATCCAATTGCGCTCAATTACACGTCCGGCACCACTTCGGCACCTAAGGGAGTTGTGTATAGCCATAGAGGCACCTATCTAAGCACCATGAGCCTCCTACTACAATGGAAAGTGGGAGTGGGTAGCGAAGTAGTGTACCTATGGTCACTCCCCATGTTCCACTGCAATGGGTGGACATTCACGTGGGGTGTCGCCGCTCGCGGCGGCGCCAATGTGTGCATTCGCAACACATCTGCCCCCAGCATGTATAAGGCGATTGCCGAACACAAGGTGACGCACATGTGTTGCGCGCCAATTGTGTTCAACATCCTTCTCGAGGGAAGCCCGGTGGAGAGTCGTTCCAATGGGCCAGTGGAGATACTCACCGGTGGTGCACCACCACCGGCACCAATACTAGAGAAGATCAAAAAACTAGGGTTCCATGTGACACACGCTTACGGGTTGACGGAGGCGACCGGACCGGCGTTAGTGTGTGAGTGGCAAGCCAAGTGGGATCACCTGCCATGCCAAGAGCAGGCGAATCTGAAAGCCCGGCAAGGCATCAGTGTTCTTAGTTTGGCTGATGTGGATGTGAAAAATTTGGAAACCATGGCTAGTGTTCCAAGAGATGGGAAATCTCTAGGTGAGATTGTGCTGCGTGGAAGTAGCATCATGAAGGGTTACTTCAAAGATCCAGAAGCAACTGCTAAGGCCTTCAAGGATGGATGGTTTCTCACAGGGGATGTTGGTGTGATCCACCCAGATGGGTATTTAGAAATCAAGGACAGATCAAAGGATGTGATCATCTCTGGTGGGGAAAACATCAGCAGCGTTGAAGTGGAATCTCTCCTATATAAGCATCCAAGAGTGTTGGAAGCTGCAGTTGTTGCAATGCCTCATCCACACTGGGGAGAAACCCCTTGTGCTTTCATAACACTCAATAGTGAAAAGGGAGAAGTGAAGGAAGGAGAAGAAGAAGGAGAAGGAGAAATTATTTCATATTGTTTAAAGAATCTGCCACGTTTCATGGCTCCCAAAAGGGTTGTGATAATGGATGAGCTCCCAAAGACTGCTACAGGGAAGATTCAGAAGTTTCAGTTGAGAGCTTTGGCTAAGACTTTTACTGTTTCAGGGAGCTCAACAATGACCCCTCAAAGCAGGAATCAGAGATCACAGGATAAACTTCAGAAGCCATTAATGGAGGAACCTGTATCAGCCATGTCTCGCCTTTGAAGGTTTAACACTTATTCTCAGAATAGCTAATTATTTAAACATGCATGTGCAGGATATGATAAGGATATGTGGTCATAAAATGAGTGTGGATCAGGTTCTCGTATTACGATCGTGATCCACACATAGAATCCTTATTCTTATAGTGGATTTTATGTGTGTGGATTAGGATCGTACGAGGTTCCCGTATGAGAAACTGATCAGCTCTCAAAATAAAATCATCCACGTATCTTCTTACTTGCTCTTCCTTTTTGAGCAATAATATGAAATAATTCACGAGGTTATAATCAGAAGTTTTGTTTCCTATTTTCGTGGGAGGGGTGGGTGGAGGCATGGTTCTAAATTTCAGATCAAATGGATCAGTTTTGGATGGATCAGAATAGTATTGACCTTGACCGATCCCTGATTCTGATCTTTTCAATCCCGATACACATTTATGGTCCAAAGGTAAAATTATAATAAATGTTAATTTAAAAAAATAAGGTAGATCTATCTAATGTGGTTTGATTCAGGTCTATCTAGATCGGTATCAAAACAATATTGGCCTTGATCGATCTTGTGACCGCCGTTTCAAGTTTCAGAACTTTGGGTGGAGGTGTATAATCCAATAATTATCCAGCTTATATCTATTGCAATGAATCTTTTAAATGTAAAGAAAACTGACATGAACCATATATTGGAACAAAATTTTCAGAAAGATTAGACTTTATCGAAAGACATTAATGAACGGGGAGAGAGATCTTTCATATTTATCTATCCTTATCCATCTAAGAGTGGTGGATACTATACTATAAAATTAATTTGGGCCCAACTGAGTTGCCATGCAGCAGATATTTGCGCCGCCAATGGATTTCCTATGTGGGCCAACAAGGAAATAGAAATTTAATTAATAATTTTTAATGGAAGATCATTTCAAAAGACTTTCTATCAAATTAATATCCAATAAAATTATCCTGACATCAGTGACCTCTGATTCAAATTGGACCATCATAAGCGTAACGGTGGCCGACAACCTATTCAAATGTGATTTCTATTGGCCGTTTAGAGTTCATCTAATCCGTTTTGCAATCTTGCTACACCTATTGGTCTAGCGTTTTCAAGCTTCCTCAATCCACCATTAGCATCGTTAGAATCCTCATGTGCACCCTCTTTTGGAAAGGAGTCGGATCGGTCAGATTTTTCCATCCCATTTGTTGGTCTCCTGTCTCTCTCCCTAAGATAGAAGGAGGGTTGGTTTGCTTTGAACCTGGGATGTTATTTGAATGGCCAACCTTTAAGCTCATTTGGATGGTTGTCTCCAAGCAAAATAGCATTTGGATCTCTAGGGTTTACTCTTCCCTTCTCCGTAATGACTCTCTTTGGACTATGGCCCCTTGTGCTGATGTTTCTTGGATCTAGTGAAACATTCTTAGTCTTCGTCTCATTGCTCTTAGAGCCATTCGTTCCTTTAGTTTTTAGGGTCTCTCCCACTTCTCTTTGGCTTGACAACTGGTACCCTTGTTGTGTTATTCTCTCTACAATTGATGCCAGATATGTCTACTCCTCTGGGTTGGATAAAGATACCTTTGTCAATCTCCTCCATCATCACTAATGAGGTTTAGTCCCTCATCCTTCCTCCCCCCTCTCTGGGACATCTGATCTTCCCTTCTCTCTCCCTCTTCCTCCTAGTCATACAGGAAGAAGAGACATAGTCATCTATTGCCCCTTGCCTTTTGGCGTCTTCGACTCCTCCTCAGCTTAGGATTTTGTCCATTCTGACAATCCTCTCATCCCTTGGTGTAAGATTGTTTGGTTCAAAGGCTATATCCCCCGTTATAGTTTCATTACCTAGAGCACCTCTCCAATTACCTCTCACCCATATCCTTTCTCCTATACCGGCATATTCAACTCTCCCCCCAACTTGTTGTCTCTACTGGTAAGGATGTCAATTTGGAACCGAAAATGAAAGCTAAAACCTGGACCGTGCCAAATAGAGTCAAACCGAACCAAACTAAATAAATTCGGTTCTACCTCAAGAGCTGTCGGTTAGGACTGAAACCAAACCGAAGGGCTATTTAAATCCAAAATAATGGAATATTAATGGGTATTGATGAGTGATTGTTTCCGATATGTCACCATCCACTGACGCTCTTTACCAAAATATAAAAAAAAATTATCCACTAACCTACCTGCCCCTTATCATTAAGGATAATACAATAAAAAGAAAGCAGAAAAGACGAAAGGAAGAGCACAGTGAAAGACGGAATTGGGAATTGGGAATTGGGAATTGGGAGGAGTTCGTCCCTTCCCAATGTACAGAATGGTGAAGCAGTTCTACCCCTATGCCTACGAACTGAATTGGAACCGATTTCAAATCGAAACCATTCGATTCGATTAAAATACACAATAGCAGAACCGACTTGGTTTTTGGTTCGGTTTCGGTTCATGTTAACAAACTTTTGAACCGAATCAAAACCAAATCGAATAACCAAACTGAGCCGATTGATACCCTTATCTACTGGCATGGGGAAGGATCCTAACCATTTTTTCCCCCTGTTGCCCCTTCTTTTTTTGCTGTCTAGAAAAGAGTTCTTAGTAAATGTCGGCTTAATAAAAGAAGAGTTTTTCCTTTTCTTAGGGAGTAGGTTTTTACCAAAAAAACCAAAAAGGAAGTAGATTTTAATAGATATGACTTATGTTGGATCTTCCATCTATGACACTGCCGATAAACACGCCTTCTGCACCGTCATCAACAACATTTAGATGGAACGAAATCTTTGAAGATAAACATTCAACTCTTATTCCTTGACATAATTTGGAATATCATTTACTTTGAAGTTAGTTCTAAGCCCTCATTTCCCTTTTTATAGGTGTATTGCCCCATCTTCTCTTGTTTTTCATTTTTCACCCTTAGGGCCTTGTATATCGCCCCACCTTCTTTCCTTGGTAATGATTAATTTATTATTCACACAAAAAAAAAAAAAGAAAAAAAAAAGTGACTTCTAGAAGAGGCAATCACATTTAAGATCGGTCTCAAGGAATCAACAGTTCCTTCACATTAATTATTTCAAATATTTTCTTTTTTCTTGGTACTATTATTCAATTAAAATAGTTAAAAGCTGATGTTCCCAGGTTGACACTGAGAGGGAGGTGAATCAGTGGTTTCAAAAATTTCTTTATTTGCAACTCAACAAAAAAAACCTCCACTGTGCAGTTCTAGATTGGCCGGGGCAATCCCGTAATTACCAATCAAGTAAACAACAACACGTCCACCTCACACCACAATGTGGCTGGGTCTACCAGACAATGTCCCACCACTCTGCATAACACGCACTTCAAATATACGTAGAAAAATAAATGTGAGACAATAACACCAGATATACGTGGTTCAGCCAAAGTGCCTACTCCACGGAGGAATACCCATATAGGGTTTCGTATTTTTTCAATACTCAACTTTTTAACCGCTACAACGGTCCAGGAACTTATCCCTGCTTTAATCTGAGATGCAACTCAGACAAGGGCAACAACCCCACGTCCTAGACAAGCCTAAACTTGCTAGGTTCACAATTTTAAATCAATAAAACCCCAACTCAATACATCATTGATCTAGAGTTTCTCAACAATCAACAGACTCTAGAATACCAAAATAGGGATTTCAGATATGGATTACCTCAGCCTGTGTAATCCCGTTGATGATCGCTTGTTTGACATATAAAAGGAGACTTGAACATGCTCGAACCATCAACATCTCAACCTTTTGGATCTCTCTTTCTCAAGGTTGCTACTCTTCCTTTCTCTCTTTCTCTTTTTCGGTTTTGCTAGTAATAGAGAGAATCCATATTTTGCCCACACAATTTCTTTTTATTGTAAAAAAAAAAAATTTGAAGAAGCCCGATTCTGCCGAGTGGATCGACTAAGCGTGAAAGAATTCTCCTCGATCTGAAATTCTATTCATTCTTGGGCGTTCTTTATTTCGCTGTTGTCCATGTGCGTGAGAAAGAATCCAATATGAAGTCCACTTCCCAATCTTTAGTGCTTGAACATGTGGCAGACTCTTGCTATCCTCTCTTCTTTGTAATAGTTTCACTTTCTTCTTCTGGCTGAATCCAACACTTGGCAGTTGCTGCACATGAATGAGATAAGGAATCTAGACTTCATCTTCAAACAAAACTGTTGTAGAAACCTTGCTGAATTCACGTTGGTTTCTAGCACTTTAACTCCTAATTTTAAGCAATTTGTAGTCTCCAATTCAGCAACGTGTTTATTTCTAACTCCTTTAAATCTTGCTGTATTTTACTCATGTGAGAGCCAATCCCATCTCAATCGTTTTTATTTGGAATTTTGTACCAACCGCCCATGAGCTTTGAGAGTTCTAAAACTCAATTTATTTTTCTTTAAACCGAGCCAAACTCTAATTACCTCATCAACTCATGTGCTTTGCTGATTCTCAAAACCAAGTGGTTGTTGATGCTGCCATACACTCCTTGTCATAGTAGAACTCTTATTATATTTATGATTTTAAATCAAAGAGGTTACTCAAAAGAGAGACACGTTCAAGCATGCTGGCCCATTGCATATACATAATGCTATCTTACCTCATCAAACCACCTTGCTTATATAATGAGATTTCAATCCAAATATCCAATGGACTACTAGGACCGATTCAATCTAATTGGTTCAAGATTGAACCCAAAATTTGACCCATGATTCATAACAACCCAATCATCAAATCCAAGTGTATTTGGCTAAGATACCAAACCCAAACAAATTGAACTAGAACCATCTCACTGTTGCCAACAATGACAACACTTGATCTGATTTCCCAACAATCTCCCCCTTTGGAATTGTTGGCAACATTATTTTATTTTGACTTTGTGTTATACTTCTCTCCCCCTTTGACAACAAGTACAAAGGATGATGCTGCTCCCCTTACATAGAAGCGCCCCCTGTATAGACTCACCTATAGGAGTGCCCACCACATCTTCCTATCTTAGAGGGATGTGATGGCTCTATACTTACTCAGCTACTCCCCCTGCACACATACCATCTACTGTGTTCGTGGAGTGACAACTCTAAGTTTGTTCCTAAGGGCTTCAAAATTTATCTTGGGGAGTGCTTTCGTGAAAATATCTGCCACTTGCTCAAATGTAGGAACAAAATCCAGTCTCACCTCATTTGCATTGACCTTCTCCTTCAGGAAGTGATATCGGATGTCAATATACTTTGTCCTCGAATGCTGCACTGGATTCTTTGAAATATTAATGGCACTCATATTATCACACTTAATAGACACCGGCTCATCATTGTGAATTCCAAAGTCTGTTACTTGTCTCTGCATCCAAATCACCTGTGTACAACTAGCTGACGCGACAATGTATTCAGCCTCTGCTGTAGATAAAGAAACAGATTCTTGTTTCTTGCTATGTCATGCCACTAGACTCTGCCCCAAAAAGAATGCACCACCACTGGTGCTCTTCCTATCATCTACACTTCCTTCCCAATCCGCATCTGAGAATGCTATGAGTGTGAAACTTCCAATCTTAGGGTACCATAAGCCATACTCCATTGTACCTCTAAGATATCTAAAAATCCTTTTGACTGCCACTAGGTGAGTCTCTTTCAGACTAGCTTGAAATCGAGCGACCAAACGCACTGCTTGTAGGATATCAGGTCTTGATGCTGTCAAGTGTAGCAAGCTTCCAATCATTGACCTGTAGAGAGTCTGATCTATACTAACTGACTCATCACTTGAACTCAACCTGCAACCTACTACCATAGGAGTACTTACTGGTTTCCTGTCTTCCATCATAAATTTATTCAACATCTCCTTGATGTAATTTTCTTGTGATATGAAGATACCATTCTGTTGTTGGTTCACTTGCAAACCCAAAAAGTATGATAACTCCCCCAGCATAGACATCTCGAACTCTGCCGTCATCCGCTCAGCAAACTGTCTACACACCTCATCATTTTGCCCTCCAAAGATGATATCATCTACATAGACCACCACTACCAGTTGACTTTTGTTCTCTGTCATAACATATAGGTTACTATCAACAATGCCCTTCCGAAGCCCCAACTGATGGAAGTAGGTGTCTAGTCTAGAGTACCAAGCCCTTGGAGCTTGTTTCAAGCCATAGAGAGCTTTTTTCAATCTACAGACCATGTTTGGATCATCTCCAATTTGAAAACCATCTGGTTGTTCAATGTACACTTCTTCTTCAAGATTACCATTTAAGAATGCAGACTTGACATCCATCTGATAAACCTTGAAGCCTTTATAAACCGCAAATGTTAAGAATATCCGTATAGATTCCAATCTTGCTACCGACGCAAATGTCTCATCAAAGTCTATCCCCTCTACCTGAGCGTAGCCTTTGCACACTAGTCTGGCTTTGTTTCTAACCACCTGACCATCTTCATTCAACTTATTTCTAAAAACCCACTTGGTACCAATGATGTTTTTATTGGCTGGTCTAGGAACTAGCTCCCAAGTGTTGTTCTTCTCTATTTGATCTAACTCTTCATTCATTGCCTTCACCCAGTTCTCATCTTTAGTTGCTTCCCCAATAGACTTGGGTTCAATCTGAGAAAGTAATGAATATGTAGCAGATTTCATCTTTCTTGTCTGCATTCCTGCTTTAGGATCTCCAATGACTTAATGTGGGGGATGCACTTTTTGCCACTTTTCAAAACTAGGTCCTCCATCTCTCTCTGTCACTGTGTCAGTCTCATGAGCATCTGTATCTTCATCGTCAATATGATTTTGAACTTCCACAACTTCATCATCTACAGTTGCATCATCATAAAAGTCCTCGGGAATCTGCTCTGCTGGTTCTATCTGTTTAGAATGAGGCACAAGTTCATCAATTCTTACATCTGAACTCTCTACCACCTTGCCCAATCTCTTATTATAGCATCTGTAGGCCTTACTTTTTGAAGAATACCCCAAGAAAATCCCCTCATCTGCTCTGTCATCGAATTTTTCAAGGTTGTCCTCCTTCCTTTTGATGAAGCATCTTGAACCAAATATCCTAAGATATTTAACAGTGGCTCTCCTTCCATACCATAGCTCGTATGGTGTCTTGGATTCATTTGGTCTAAAGAAACACCTGTTCTGGATGTGCACTGCAGAATATATTGCTTCTCTCCAAAACCTCCTAGCAACATTGTTTTCAATCAAAATTGTCCTTGCCATCTCTTGAACGGTCCTCTTCTTTCTTTCCGCTACCCCATTTTATTGGGGGGTACGGGCTGCAGAATGTTGAATCCTAATCCCATGCTCATAATAGAAGTTAGAAAATAAGTTCCAAGTAAACTCCTTCCCTTGATCAGATCTCAGGCACTTAATTGTCCTACCAGTTTCATTCTCTACCCTCTTCTTGAAGATCTTGAAACAATCTAAGGCTTCAGTCTTGTCTTTAAGGAACATAACACAAGTCATCCTAGAGTACTCATCTATGAATAGGATAAAGTACCTCTCTCCACCAATTGCCTCTGTTCTTATGGGTCCACAAAGATCTGTATGAATCAAGTCCAATAGTTTACTTGAATAATGCTCCTTTGACTTGTATGTGGCCCTAGTTTGTTTTCCCTTTTGACATGGTGCACAAATATGATTTGTTGGAGACTTGATCTTTGAAAGATCTCTGACTGCCTTCTTTTTGCTCAATTTAGCTAAGTTCTTGAAGCTGATATGCCCAATCCTTCTATGCCATAACCAACATTCATCTTCCTGCCCCATCATGCATCTATCTTCATTTGCTTCTAACAGAGTGTATAAGTTGCCTGTAGTTCTTGTCCCTTGTGCCACAGTCTTTCCATTTTTTATTTTCTTGATCACACAGCCTTCCTTGGTGAACAAAACCTCATTATCATTGTCACAAATTTGACTCACACTGAGCAAGTTGTGGATCAGACCACTAACATGTAGGACATTGTTTGACTTGATCTTTCCTCTGTCCAACTTAACTATGCCTCTGCCTTCTATCTTTGCACCATCATTGTTTCCAAACTTGACAGATCCACTCTCAGTTGAATCCAGACTCAGAAACTTTCCCTTATCACCTGTCATGTGAGTGGAGCATCCACTGTCAAGAATCCACGGTGACGGCTTGCTATGAGCTTTGAAGGTTGTTTGAACAATTAATGACTTGCTTCCTGCTTTCTTTTTCTTCTCAACCTATACTGCCTTATTTGTCACAGTAATAAGTTCTCTTTGTCTCTGACCTTGTTTCCATGAAGAATTGTCATTTTTCCTTCTTTTCTCCTGCCTCTGGTAGGGAAGTATGGTCTTGCAATTTTTGGCAATGTGTCCCATTTTGTGACACCTATAACACTCTACACTTTCCTCTACCAATGGAGCAAACCTGTTCTTACTAGTAAGTACTGTAGGCTTGGTCTGTCTTTTACAATCTGCCACCCTGTGTCCATAATAGTTACATCCATAACAGTAACCTTTAAAGTTCTGTCTTTGCCAAGAACCTCTGTGTCTCTGATAGTCAACTGAAGTAAATCCATCATTGTAAAACATTTGTGAGCCCCTCTATTTCTCCTTGACAAACCTCATTGGAATTTCTGCAGTTCCTTTGCCTTTAGTCTCCACTACTTTAGAAGATCCTTGTGCCACATATCCAAGGCCAGTCTTCATATGTAGAGGTCTTTGAAAACTCAAAATCTTATCTAACACATTTTCATTTCCTTTGTTTGATGATGGAGTATCTGCTTCAACTGATTGAATCATAATTTCTTTGCCCTTGGACTTTAAGATAGTAATTGAAGGAGATGGTGTAGCTTCTTCTTGTAAATTCATCTTCTGTATCTCTTCCAATTCAGTCTTCAATATCTCTAATTTCTCTTCAAGGGTAGTGCACTCTTCTGCCTTGGATGATAGATTGACACTCAGCTCATCATTGATCTTAGCCATATCTTCAACTGTAATATTTAACTGACTAATCTGGTTCTCCTTTTCAACAAGCTGAATCTCTAGCTCTTGCATTTTCTTCCTCTCTTCCTTGAGATCAGTTAAAGCAGAATGCAAATTTGCTATTAAGTCATACTGAGTTTCTTGTTCTTCCTCTTCCTCAGACTCTTCAATAGTCTGGTATTGCACTATATCGCCAAGTACCATAAATAGTGTCTCAGATGACTCATCATTTGACTCATTATAGTCCTCTAATGACTCCTCTGAAGAAGACTTGCACTTCTTTGATATTAAGCTTTTCTTCTTGAAGTTTCTTTTTCTAGGAATAAACTTCTTCTTTCCTTTCTTGAACTTGCTTTCTTGAGCATCTTCATCCTTAGAGTCACTCAATTTATCATTCTTTAGACACTTGGAAGCGAAGTGCCCTATACCATCACAATTGAAACACTTCAAAGGAAGTTTTCCTTTGTATTTACCTCTACCTTTCTTGAGTTTCCTAGCCAAGTAAGCTATTAACTCATCATCGGAATCTTTTTGTTCACTATCTTCATTGATTTTCAATTTCTTCAAAACATTGAAGGTAGTTTACTTTTCTGTGGGTTTGGGCTTGACCATCCTCATCTCATAAGCAATCAGAGTTCCATGTAGTTTATCTAATTTCATTGTGTTCAAGTCTTTAGATTCTTCAATGGTAGACACCTTAGGGTTGTACAAGTTAGGTAAAGATCTCAATATTTTCTTCACCACCACTGCATCCTTTACTTCTTTTCCTAACCCTCTAATAGAATTGATGATTTCGTTTACCTTACTCATAAACTGATCAATGGTCTCTCCCTCAGACATTTTCAGACTTTCGAACAAATTCCTATGGTGTTGCTGCTTTGCCTCTTTGATTTTATCATCTTCCTCATTAATGCTTTTTAACTTGTCCCATATGTCCTTTGATGTTGTGCAGCCGACCACTTTTACAAACTCATTGCTTACTAGGGAGCCTAGAAGTGCATTCACTGCTTTAGCATCGTCTTCACACTTCTTCATCTCTGTTTTATCTGTGATGTCTGTAGTGGGGGGGTTGTAACCGTTCTTCACTGCTAACTAAACTCTATAACCCTGAGACTTTAGGTAAGCCTCCATTCTGATTTTTCAGAAGTTGTAATTCGACCCATCAAAGAAAGGAATCTTTCCATGCATACGATTACCGTCATTGGATGCCATCTATATCTTCTCAGTATTCAGACCCGAAACTGTTAAGCTTCCTCCTGAGGGAACCTGGCTCTAATACCACTTGATGTTCCCAGGTTGACACTGAGAGGGGGGGTGAATCAGTGGTTCCAAAAATTTCTTTATTTGCAACTCAACAAAAAAAACCTCCACTGTGCAGTTGTAGATTGGCAGGGGCAATCCCATAATTACCAATCACGTAAATAATGACACATCCACCTCACACCACAATGTGGCTGGGTCTACCAGACAATGTCCCACCACTCTGCATAACACGCACTTCAAATATACGTAGAAAAATAAATGTGAGACAATAACACCAGATATACATGGTTCAGCCAAAGTGCCTACTCCACGGAGGAATACCCATATAGGGTTTCGTATTTCCCCAATACTCAACTTTTTAACCGCTACAACGGTCCAGAAACTTATCCCTGCTTCAATCTGAGATGCAACTCAGACAAGGGCAACAAGCCCACATCCTAGACAAGCCCCAACTTGCTAGGTTCACAATTTTAAATCAATAAAACCCCAACCCAATACATCATTGATCTAGAGTTTCTCAACAATCAACATACTCTAGAATACCAAAATAGGGATTTCAGATACGGATTACTTCAGCCTGTGTAATCCCGTTGAAGATCGCCTGCTTGACATATAAAAGGAGACTTGAACATGCTCGAACCATCAACATCTCAACCTTTTGGATCTCTCTCTCTCTCTCAAGGTTGCTACTCTTCCTTTCTCTCTTTCTCTTTTTCGGTTTTGCTAGTAATAGAGAGAATCCATATTTTGTCCACACAATTTCTTTTTATTGTAAAAAAAAACAATTTGAAGAAGCCCGATTCTGCCGAGTGGATCGACTAAGCGTGAAAGAATTCTCCTCGATCTGAAATTCTATTCATTCTTGGGCGTTCTTTATTTCGTTGTTGTCCATGTGCGTGAGAAAGAATCCAATATGAAGTCCACTTTCCAATCTTTAGTGCTTGAACATGTGGCAGACTCTTGCTATCCTCTCTTCTTTGTAATAGCTTAACTTTCTTCTTCTGGCTGAATCCAACACTTGGCAGTTGCTGCACATGAATGAGATAAGGAATCTAGACTTCATCTTCAAACAAAACTGTTGTAGAAACCTTGCTGAATTCACGTTGGTTTCTAGCACTTTAACTCCTAATTTTAACCAATTTGTAGTCTCCAATTCAGCAACGTGTTTATTTCTAACTCCTTTAAATCTTGTTGTATTTTACTCATGTGAGAGCCAATCCCATCTCAATCGTTTTTATTTGGAATTCTGTACCAACCGCCCATGAGCTTTGAGAGTTCTAAAACTCAATTTATTTTTCTTTAAACCGAGCCAAACTCTAATTACCTCATCCAAGTATATTTGGTTAAGATACCAAACCCAAACAAATTGAACTAGAACCATCTCACTGTTGCCAACAATGACCACACTTGATTCGATTTCCCAACAAAAGCAGCAACAATTATCATTTGAGGAGGCTCATCCGAATTGCAGCCACATTCGAGAGCATGAAATTTTCAAAAACCTCATAAATTAATGTCGATTGAGCTCCAATAGAAATACTTGTTAAAAAGGAAGTATCGACCACAAGAATTTCGGTTTTCAGAAGAAAATTTAATGACAATGAGAGATTACCTAACAAACGGAGACAGAGATAGACCATGGAAGCTGAAGGTTTCCTCGAAGAGAAATGATATTTAAAGCATTGGAAGACGTTCGAGAACGCCATAGCCATTTCTTCGAGATCCTCTGGTTGTGAAACGAAAGAACTTGGTGGAAAATAGTGTTTTGGCTCCTCAAGTCATTTAGGATATTGTAGAAACGTAATCCTAAAACGATGCAGAAGATAATGAAAAAACAAGAACAAGCAATGCACACAAATTTACGAGGTTCGGCAAGATTGCCTATGTCCCCGGTGAGATGAGATCCTATTTCACTATCAATAGAGAATAGGGTTACAACGCTCATCCCTCATACCTCTCAGTATCGTTTACATTACAGAGAAAGAAACCCTCGCTACAAATATATAGCGAAAAACCCTAATCTGGAAAATACACCATTGCCCTCAAATAAAAAATTTGAGCGGGGGCTGTGCCCCCCTACACCCCCTACTATGCAGGGGGGCCTCCTGCCCCCTTGCAACCCCCAAGACCGGCTAACCGGCTAGCAAGACTACCGTCCTGCCTGTCGAGGCATTGCACCAGTACTCTCTGGGTTAAACTGTGATGGAATACAAGACATCGTACACCAACAGATATCATGGTGAAGAAATGGCAAAGAAAGCTATTAAACTCTGTAGTTTTGAGTCTTTTGACTCCGCATCGCCATGCTGCATGGGTCATGTACCAATGCGGGGGTCAATGAGAGCACACATGGGGAATCAACGGGTATGAGAATTTTGCATTCATAGGAGGCAGTGCCCTCATTTGCGTTCATCTGTGTCTTGGCACAAGAACCATGCAGCCTGGCAAGGATCTTTTTCAAATAAAATATTAAATTTTTCCAAGGGAAATTTCCTTATACCACCCCTAAAAATCTCCATAACTTAGAGTGATTCCCAAAAAATGAAAATAATATCCATCCCACCCCTAATTTGTAACACCGTTAACTTAAAACGTGAAATGACTTTTTTACCTTTCTGCTTAACCTTCGTTTTTTGTCTCACTTGTGTCTGTCTTCTATCTTCATTCAACTCTCTGATTTCAAACATCAACACTTGAAATCGAGCTCCAAAGAGGTTTCATGAGTGATGAACTAGATCTCGGGATGAGGAACAGAGAAGAAACTTAGGACCCGTTTGATAACGTTTCAAGAAACGAGTTTCTGCCGTTTCTATTTCCAGAAACAGCAAAAACGGAGTAAAAAGCGTTTGATAAAACTGTTTCATTTCACTTATTTTCAGAAATAGAAATATAAATTTTACTTATTTATGGTTCAAGAAACGACCCAGGCGAAACAAGTTCAACTTGTTTCGCCGTTTCTTGAAACGACTTGTGGCCATTCTTTCACTGGTTACTATCGACTTCTAAAAACATGACTTATCAAACACCTTCAATTTAGTTTCTGTTTCTAGAAACGGAAATTTATGTTTCTGCCGTTTCTTGAAACAGAAACGACAAAAACGTTATCAAACGGGCACTTAGATTATAAGTATGTTTTTGTTTCTGAGATGGAAGTGGCAAACATTCAAGCACACCAACTTCTTTTCTATGCATATCATCTTCAAACCCACTAGGGCATCAAGAATATATCTACCGCTAATGCTCAAAGCAGTAGAAATCTTAAGGCACCAATTACTTATGCTTAGAGTAGCAGATAATGGTCTTTACCGAAAAAATAAAAAAAAGTAGCAGATAATGGTGGATTGTGTCTGATCCGCGTCTGGATAAGTGGAAAAAAAATGAGATGCAATGATAAGCTTGGGGATTGTGTTAATGTGTTTTGGAATGTTTATTTAAATTTCTCTTAAACCCTAAGAGTTCCAGAGGTGAGGACTGAGAGCCAGTTGGCGGGAATTACTAGTCACAGCTCAAGCTTTAGTCGAGAACTGAAGCATGGGCATTATGGACTAAAACTTAATCCCCTTAAATTTTCATTAAGAAATGGAGATAGACACCTATCACAATTGATTGAGATCTGGAAGGCCAATCCATATCCATTAGGAATCACAAAAGCTTAGAATGTTTATCCTTAAAGGTTCAACACCTTTAGCTTCTTTTCCTTGATGAATGCACTCCGCCATTCAACTGGTTTTCGCATTACCCCATCATAAGCAACATTCTTTAGTAACTTCTTCCCATATGTTAAGAACGTGCCACCATCAACCACGGCCAAGGATTAAAGTATCGGTATCGATCGCTGTATCGGTCGGCCAAAATTAAGATACGTATCGGAGAGTATCGTATCGTATCGGAGATACACTAAGATACGCTAAAGATACACACATAAATGGATAGGAAACCTTTTTTTAAACACTTTTGCATAAAGAGTTTGTTAAAAAAAGCTATTGATAACATGTATTATGCATAAACACTAAATTGAGGGTATCGTACCAAGAATTCAAGGTTTGTAGTTGTCCCATAAATGTAAAATCCTTATTCCCAACTTTGATTTCCACTTTAGTTAGAGAGAAATATGGCTGACAGCAACTTTGGAACAAAAACCCTTCAAAAAATCGTGTTTTTTAGAAAAATTACCCATCTTGGCCATTATATGACCGAAACGTACCGATCGATACATATCGATACTCACCGATACGTATTGATACTCACCGATACGTACCGATATATATCGATACTCACCGATACGTGCCAATATATACCGATACGTATCGATCAATACATACCAATACTCATCGATACGTACCAATACATACCGAAACGTACATTTTACCTCAATTTTATAATTTTCATAGTCGTATCGAGGCATATCGTATCATATCGATGTGTATTGGTGGTGTATTGATGCATATCGATATGTATTGTAGGATATATATCGATACGAAAGGATTTTAAAATTTTCATGTATCATATCGATGTGTATCGTATCGATCGGTTAAATTTAAGATACGTATCGGAGGGTATCGTATCGGTATCAGAGATACTTAAAACCATGACCACGGCCTTGCAGACAACAGTTGTTTGGTACCCATCACTGAAGCACGACAGTTTCCGTGGACAAGCTTCGGCAACGAGTCATTTTCATCGGGGCTCCACGGTCCTTGATCTGATCCATATCTTTCCTTGAAGAAGCCACGGATGATTGGTAGAACTTGATTCTCGATTCACTGTTTAAAACCCTAACTCTAAACTACAAGATTAAGAACAAGGGTATAAGGGTAAGTTTACATACACATAAGGGTAGTTTGGCCATTAGATAATAAGAGACTGATGACATCATCACTTAATGACCAAATTCTAATGGAATGGGTCTTTTTAGAAATTTTCTGATGAAAGTGAGGGATATACAAACTCTTATTTTTATTTTTGGTGGTCACTCCAAGTTATGGAGATTTTTAGGGGTGGTATAAGAAAATTTCCCAACTATATTATATTATATATGTTTGGGAAATAGAACCATAAAAGGTAGTGTATGACCCCTGCGCCAAGACATATGGGAAGGTGAAATGATCGCCCTGCCCCCACATGAAAAGCGAAAATCCCATCATTGTTGATGGTTGCACAAGTGTTTCCATTGGTCACTCCGCTAGTGCAGAAGCTATGTTGCCTTTTACGAAACTTTTTCCCATGCATTTTTTGAAGAAAATGTTTCTGTGGGGGGATGTTTCTCTTGCACCCATACACATGGGGAAGAGAAATGATGCCCTCCTCCCCCCACAATGAAACGGAGAATGACCTCTATGCGGATGCTTTTTTCTGCACTTCCATTGACCCTTATGCACATGTAAAAACTGCCCGCATTCTCCCATAGAAAACATTTTCCTATATAGTTTGTACTCTGGCTTGTCTTTCTTGTCAATGGAAGCACTATAAGAATGTGAATTCGGCATACTGGATTGTTCATTTTCACTTTCAAACTTGAAGACAACATGCATCAATTTATTGACTAAGGTTCCTTGTTTCGTTTCTAAAAACATTGTTTTCTCCAGCCATGGTCACCACACGTTCCTATGCATTCGAGTAACCTCACTTTGCTCCACTATGTGTTACACTCCCAAATTTGTCGCTGCATTTAATAAAAGTGAATCTTCACATAAGTGAATGTATATGAACATCCCTGATCTATGGATATGGCATCTATTAAATGAGGAGAGAGAAAAAAGATGTCATATCCACAAACTAGGGTTGTTCACATACATTCACGTGCGTGAACAATCACCGGACTCACTGAAGAGGGTATGAGCATTATTAAAAGTCTCACTGAGAACCCTCTTTACACTTTGAACCATCGTGCTATCCAATTTCACTTGGGAGATTTCAAAGCACTCCTACGGTCCTACCCCATGGCATCACATCCCCATTTCAGGCTCAATTCTTACAAAACCCAAACTACTTAAGCCCATTACAAACACCCCCCCCCCCCACCCCCCCCACCCCCCAAAAAAAAAATAATCAGGCCCATTTCATTAAGCCTTTGAAGTTAACCCCCTTCTAACTGAACTCCATCCATTACAACCCCACTCAACTAAGGCCCCTCAAACACACCTTGTTAAGCCCAATATGCACACAACAAATTCTATCCCAACCCAATCATATTCAATCATCCTCAGTCCATTCCAACATAGCCCATCAGAATCAATCCCCAGCATGGCTACTAATCACCTTGGTTATTCAGACATTTCCCATTAAAATTTGGAGAGAGTTCCCCATGCTACTGGTGTGGAGGTAATTTCTCACACAACACCAATGATGATGCAAGGTATGGTATCATCTACATATGGTCCACACGGTCAAAGGAAGGAAAGAGAAAATTAAAAAATAACATGGAAAATTACACTTAATTGTCGAGACACCTTTTTTTATCCAACATACTATGTCGTTCTTGTAGAGTAAGTCGTCTAACTAGCTAAAGCCATATACCGTCTCCAATCAGACCATCTTCTCATATATGCCTTTTGGCATCCCTAGTACTCCACTTGCCCTAAAGTTTTATGTAGCATCTTAATTATTTTTTTTTTCTTTGCGTAAAAAACATTTTAGTTCTCTTGTCCGCTATAAATTTTGAACTAATAAAGTATTGAAGGTTGATTTAATCAATACCAATTGTTAGATGTAGTATAAACCATGTGAATACACCATTTATCAAAATTCTTAGCTTTAAATCAACATTGGGATCCCTATGTATTTTAAATCTTTCAACTTTGTAAATGTTTACTAAAATTGACTCGTGGTACTCACATTGTGTGCACAAATTTAGGGTTTTTCGATATAGGTAGCTGAACTAAGGCATATGCGTACCAGATAAAGGTATTCATTCCATGTCAATCCATATTGGTTTGGATTTGACCTCAACAATCCACCATGCCATTCTAATTTTAACCCAACATCAAATGATATATTTTTCTATATTTTTATTCCTTTCTATCATAATTAAAGCTATCTCTAGTGTCATTGAGAATTGAGCAATCTGAGGTGTTTATGGGATTTTAATGGGATAGTACATGGGTCCAGCTGAATCCATAACTCACTACTTTAATTGTAACTGTCACGTACGAGTGAACTAGTCAATAGATTGCATATGACAAGGATTTTTCATTTGAATTTTAAAATTTCGGAGAAAGAACCTGGAGAGCGGATCAAGTCTTCATACGAGAATCACTTTTGTCTGATGCAATGACTGCACAAATGGACAGAATTCCTCTTACCTTAAAATTTATAAGAAAAATGATCACTACAAAATGGAGAGATCTCACTATAAGATCTGGTTACAATAATACATTTCAGGACAGAAAATCAAAGTAGTTAATAGAAGTTTTAAATACTCCTCTTTAATTGTTCTCCTTTTAAAGAGATTTGGCTCCTTCATGTGCTTTTGGGTTAAGTAGTTTATTTACGGAATCACATTAAAGACTCATAGATATTGTGGTTGGAACTGACTGATGAAATTCATTTTTCCGCTATATTTTGTAGCCATCTACTGGGCTATTTGAGTAGCTATATAAATGGTTGCATATTTAATGGGAAAAGGTCCTGAACCTATTTATATTTCAAGGAGAGAGGTATAAAACCTTGTGCAAGTCATTTTCTCTTAATTAAAGATGTTGGTTGTCACAGTGGTAAGGGTCATGGTGGTGGTTTCAGATATGTTCTATTCAATCCTCATCAATATTCAAGGACAAATATGTGTAGGTGGAGATGGAAAGAGAACATGCTTATGTTGAAAATGGGTGGGTGTTAGATACTTAGATCTAGGATGGACTTGGATATTTTTTTATTTTTTTATTTTTTTATTTATTTTTGAATGAATGAAAAAATATATTAAGGAAAACAGTAGAGAGGAAAAAAAAAAGGCCAAATTGACCATCAAGGGGACCACCAAACAAGAGAAATAACTCATAGGACAAAAGGATGAAACATCAAAATTCAGGGGTACAAAATTAAAAGGATGATACATAAAAAACAAGGGAAGAGAGAAACAACTAACAAACAATAGCCCATCAAGGACATGGGAGTGGGGCCAGTACTAAGTGGAAGGTCCCAATTAAGGTTAGGTCAGATGTCTATTTTGTAAAGTGTTTGAGCTGACAAATCATATTGAAAGAAATTTATTTCTAATCTTAGCTGTGATCGAACCCTGTCGTATGCATTGTGCGAGTGTGTGTATATGTGTGTTTTCTTATTTATTCTGTACCCACCTGTGGGTTGCCCAGATGGTTAGCTGTGCATCTGCGATTTAAGTGGAGATCATGACGATAGGTTGCTGTGCTAGTCCCCCTGAGGATTAGACGAGGTGTGCGTAAGTTAGCGTTTCCAGTGGAACTTGACATAGGCTTTGATGTAAATTTCTCTCCTTAGTTTTTTCTCAATTCATTTCTCTAATAAGTGAGATTAGTACGTATCAACCCTTAATAAAATCCAAGATTTTTGACAATCAAATCAAATATTGCGTTTCCATAATCAGTGATCAATGAAGACAAATTAAGAATAAAATCCTATATCCAATACATATCCATAGATTTTGCGAAGAGGTTCCCAAATTCTTGAGGTTGTCCCACACCATGTGCTGCCAAGATCTTACCGGGTCACCATGTGCACAACATGTAAGGTAGAAATCAATCCTGACCTTAATCTGTCCAGCTAAGAATTTTCATGATGTCTCACATGGCCATGCATTAAATAAATGCTCTGATATGGAATTGTCACTGATCAATCAATTTGATTCACACCTATTCATTCCCATTTATGACCGAGTTCAACCGAGTTTTACCGATTCAAATAGAATACCCTGCTTCCGGGACAACCATTTTGCTTGGGAGGTTTGGTTGGGATTGCAATTATAAGCTATCTTCCAATTTAAAGCTCCCTAGTAATGGGTCGACCAGTTTAGAATTTGGTTGTTCGGAATATAGTGAGGATCGGAGATGGGCTGGCTAGTTTAGATATTTTCTGTTTTACAGATTACAGTTGGGAGATGGGAGGTTGAAAGAGAATCAATAATTTTATCAGCTTTTATGCCCATGAGAGTTTCAATTCGCCTTTAAAGCTAGCGTATATCTTTATCTTTTCACCTGAGAAAGAGAGTTAGAGGCATGCCCCCCACCCCGCACCCCCACACCCCCGGCAAAAAAAAAAAAAATAATAATAAATAAATTTATAAAATTAAAAATCAGAGAAAATAAAATATGTTATATCCGAGAACACAACATACGCTAGTGTTTCCCTGAGTCTCTCTTTCCTCTCCTAATGAAATGATATATTTACTCATCTATTGTGGGAGGAGAGATATAGACTCAGGAAGCATTAACTTACTCTGCCCTCTCAGTTAAAAAACATTTTTTTCCTTAATTTTGAATTAAAAATTTTCTAAGGTCAGGGTGAATGTGGGATTGGGATCTTCTCCAACACTAACGACACTCCAATTATCCATCCAAGGGTTCGGAAGGCTTGACACACATCCCGAGGTATTGGCATGTGTTGGGATGTGTGACCAAGCGTGCCCCTCGGATGGTCGTTGCAGGGGCGTTTGAGGGTGTATTGTTGGAGAGGAGCCCGATCTGTGAATGGAAATCTGTTGATGTGGCATGAGAGATACCGAGAAGCTATTTTGAAGAAAATACTAAAACCCTATAAGAGTTTGTTAACTCTAAGATGCATGATCGGTGAACCTTCCTCTATGGGTGAAGAATAACTTTCTCTACAAACATAAGCTAATTTTGTAAACAAAGTGGGGTTATGTTATAGAGTAGTCAAGTAGACCAACACATGATCCTACCAAAAAAATAAAAGCAGACCACCACAACTGTGAACCATGCCAGGAAGATAAATGGTCGTCAACAGTCTATGTTCAAACTAGAATGCAACAACTTTGTAATTCATCCTAGCTTATACATAACTTAGGGATCCTTTCTTCCAAAACTCAAGTACATAGAAATTAAGAGTCTTGCCAAGGCTAACACCTAAAACCACTATATAAACCTCTCTCATTCTCAAAATCTACTCACTTCCACCAAAGGATACCTGAAGCACAACACAAAACCCATCTCTTGATCTTCTTCTCTCTTCCTCTTCCTCTTCCCCTTCCCCTTCCCCTTTAAAATGGATAAGCTACCCAAATGTGCTGCCAACTTTGTACCACTTAGTCCCGTCACCTTCCTCCCTAGAGCAGCTTACATGTATGGAAACCACCCCTCTATCATCTATGGTGGAACCAAGTTCATATGGAGAGAGACATACCAGCGTTGTCTTTGCCTTGCCTCCTCTCTCCAGTCCCTTAACATCTCCAAGAATGATGTGGTCTCAGTCCTGGCCCCAAACATTCCAGCCCTTTATGAGATGCATTTTGCTGTCCCCATGGCTGGAGCTGTCCTAAACACCATTAACACAAGGCTTGATGCAAACACCATTGCCACCATTCTCAAGCATTCCGGTGCTAAGGTCTTCTTCGTTGATTATCAATATGTGTCATTGGCAAGCGACGCCCTTGGGTTACTTGTTTCCAACTCTATGCCATTAGTAGTTGTCATCGACGACATCGATTCCCCGACCGGAATTCGCCTAGGAGAGCTTGAGTATGAGCAACTAATCCACAGCGGCGATTCCCGGTATACACCGCAGCTGCTTGATGATGAATGGGATCCCATTGCCCTGAATTACACTTCCGGCACCACTTCGGCACCTAAGGGAGTTGTGTATAGCCACAGAGGCACCTATCTAAGCACCATGAGCCTCCTACTACAATGGAAAGTAGGAGTGGGGAGTGAAGTAGTGTACCTCTGGTCACTTCCCATGTTCCACTGCAATGGATGGACATTCACGTGGGGTGTGGCCGCTCGCGGTGGCACCAATGTTTGCATTCGCAACACATGTGCTCCTAACATGTATAAGGCGATTGCTGAACACAAGGTGACGCACATGTGTTGTGCGCCAATTGTGTTCAACATCCTTCTGGAGGCAACCCCGGCAGGGAAGCAATTCTCTGCTGGGCTTGCCTCTCCGGTGGAGATACTAACCGGTGGTGCACCACCACCAGCAGTACTACTCGAGAAGGTCGAAAAACTAGGGTTTCATGTGACCCACGCTTACGGGCTGACAGAGGCGACCGGACCAGCGTTGGTGTGTGAGTGGCAAGCTAAGTGGGACCAGCTGCCATGTCAAGAACAGGCGAAGCTGAAAGCCCGGCAAGGCATTAGTGTTTTGAGTTTGGCTGATGTGGATGTGAAGAATTTGGAAACCATGGCTAGTGTTCCAAGAGATGGGAAATCTTTGGGAGAGATTGTGCTGCGTGGAAGTAGCATCATGAAGGGTTACTTCAAGGATCCAGAGGCCACTGCTAAGGCCTTCAAGGATGGATGGTTCCTCACAGGTGATGTTGGGGTGATCCACCCGGATGGGTATTTAGAAATCAAGGACAGATCAAAGGATGTGATTATCTCTGGTGGGGAAAACATCAGCAGCGTTGAAGTGGAATCTCTTCTATATAAGCACCCAAGAGTGTTGGAAGCTGCAGTTGTTGCTATGCCACACCCTCACTGGGGCGAAACCCCTTGTGCTTTCATAACACTCAAGAGAGGAGAAGGAGAAGGAGAAGGAGAAGGAGAAGAAGCAGAAGAAGAAGAAATTATCTCATATTGTTTAAAGAATCTCCCACGTTTCATGGCTCCCAAAAGGGTTGTGATAATGGATGTGCTCCCAAAGACTGCTACAGGGAAGATTCAGAAGTTTCAGTTAAGAGCTTTAGCTAACACCTTTACTGCTACAGTGAGCACAACAAGGGACCCTCAAATCAGGAATCAGAGGTCACAGAATAAACTTCAGAAGCCATTACTGGAGGAATTTGTACTAGCCATGTCTCGCCTTTGAAGGTTTAATTAGTATTTATTTTAAGGATAACTAAGCTTGTATTTGGAAGCATAATTAGATAAACATGCACAGGATATGATACAGATATGTGGCCTTAGGATAACTAATTAAGCTTGCCCTTCCTTCTTGAGAAATAATATGAATTAATTAACAAGGCTGTAATCAAAATTTTAGTTTTTTCTTTCAGTGCGTGGGAGGGGTGGTGGAGGTGTATAATCCAATAGCTATCCAGATTAATTATATCGGTTGCAATGAATCTTTCAAATGTAAAGGACATTGAAATGAATCATGATAAAATATTAGACTCTGTCGAAAGCCATTAATGGACTGGGAGAAAGATCTGTGATATTTTCAGTCCTTATCCATCTAATCGTGGTGGGTAGTAGGATGTCATAAATTTAGGAGAACAATTTGAATCTCCTGTGTGGGATGGTGGTGGATCAAGGAAAGAGCCACATGGGTCTGTTTGTAAAATCTGGGGGATTAATTCAATCTGTGTCCCAATCTATTTTATAAGGAGAACGTTTTTCTTTATCACACATCGAAAGATTTACTATACCATCCTACATTCACAAATTTGGATATGTTATTCTTACAATCATCTAATCATATATGTTAACATCCAATATCTGTTCTTTTTATTTTTAAATATATCAATTTTCATTCTTGTAATAGTAGAAAGTGGGTGAGGTGTTGAATACCCACATATACGATTAAGTGATCATAAGAACAGTGGATCCAAACTCAAATTTTGTTGCTACCCAAACTCGCAGTCATAAAAATAGAATCTCAAATGATATTTTAGAAAATATATAAACGAGTAGGGTATTTGTGAATCCAAAGGGGAAGTGAATTATTCTATTTATTTGGCTACAAGTTCAAGTATCAAAAAAGTTCCTACAACCCGGATAATAGTTAAAAAAAAAAAATATTCCAACAAATCCCTATAGGATTTTAGTATGTTCCTCATGATCCTCTCCCACGTCTTAAGCGTCATGGTCAAGGGATTCCTCTTCATCATGGCTTATGTAAAACTCCATCCATTCTGTAATAAGTAATTCTAAAATAGTAGAGACACCTGGGGATCAAAACTCTACCTAGTCCATGGCCCCGATGGGAGGTCAATGAGAGTTCACATCAAGACATTCATATTACCTCCCTGTGTCTTAACACAATAGCGTTTGAATGGATAATATTCTTTTCTCCTTTTAAAAATATAGGAAAGGATTGGCTATGCTATCAATATATTGCATAGTAACACCCAATGTGATTATCTCTCTCTTCCCTCTTTCAAAATAACTTCTTTATTCCTCTTGTGTGGTATTTCATCCGATGCCCCCCATTGATATTATTCGATAATTTATCGCATACCGATGGCATTCCTATCTTTCTCTAATGAAATACTACTTTTACATGTTATATATCATATTTGCAGCATTTTTATTCATACTAAAAGTTTTCACTCTTAGCTTCTTACTTTACCTCATGAAACAATAATAACAACGACAGCAACGATGTAATTTTACCTTAACTAAATGGATCGACTACATTAAACTTTATGAATCTTTTACTAATTTTAGAAAAATGGAATTTGAATTTTAAAGAATACCTGTCAAAATCATTATCATTATTCATTACCGCTGAAAATAACTTACACTTCATTCTTACACGGCTGTCACGTACGTCACTGAATAAATTTTAATGATCCCACATGTATATTGGCAGCTTTTAGGTCTCTCGGCCATATTGTTCAGGCAGACAACCATACCATTCATTATCACAGTCAGTTGTAGTTCACTAGGCTATTGACTACCTGCTTAGTATGGAAAGGCAAGGTCAAGGAATCGATTCCCCGCATTTCCCATTAAAAGGTTTGGGAATAACTATTTAGTGCAACTGGTAAGTATAGAAGTTGGAATTAAGCTTCAAAAAAGTCTATTTAGTGCAACTGGTAAGTAGCACTCTTTCTATGTAATGGGTTCTTTCCTTTTTGTTAATCAAAAAAAAAAAAAAATAGTCTATTTAAATTTTGTCAAAAAGCCCATTATGGAGGGCTTACCATGAAGCATCATTTTTTTTCACAAAAAAATAAAAAATAAATTGTCTAAAAGCCCATTCTATCATGAGCATAGATTTAGTGATTGGTATTAGTATCGGTATTAGTATCAGTTTATATATCAATCTGGATCAGATCAGATCAGATCAGATCAGATCAGATCGGATTAGATCAATGTGTATCAATCACTTTTGCCTTTACTTCTTCGAAAAACATACATTTTCTTTATAGTTTTACCACTAAAATGATACTAGTAATCGATTCAGATCGGCCTTATAACTATCAACCTTGATTGATCAATACTTAGAACCATGATCATGAGGTCTTAGGTGCAAGCCTTTTAGTTCTCAGTTCTCACCCCACCCCATCCCATCCCAACCCATCCGACACATAAAATTGGATAGAAAAAGTACCCATTAAAAAAAAGATGTTATTCATTGGAGCAGCCCATATATACACGTTGCTGTTTGATGCAAAAAAAAATTATCTGCATTAACTAATTAAGAATTGATAGTCTTAGATGACACTTCTATATGTTTATGTGTATTTAAGACATGCAAGTTACAAATTCTTGGGTGGAGAATTATTAGTAAAATCTGGATTTGAGAATTATTCAGAATAATTTGCTTTTGTTAATTTAAGAATTTGATAAAATAAAATAATAAATGAATTCATGTTTGGATTCAGATTTGAGAATTATTTTTTGACCTATAAAAAAAATCAAATGTTGATTTTTAATATTTATTATACTTATTCCACATGCATATATTCCTAGGACTATTAATTTAGTAGATGATGTGTAATGGATCTAACCTATGTCATTCACTCTTGGCTATTTTGTAATGACATGGTCCTTTACCCTTGGCATGATATTGTCTACTTTGGCACATGGGTTTCTCACCGCTTTAATTAAATAAATCATACCATGGTAAGGAATAAGGTATCCCAATTCAATACCGATCTGGATCGGACAAAAATATATTTTTACTGTTTTACCCTTTGTTTGTAACCGGTACCGATCCAACTGATTCAAGACAATTCGATTCTTCAAACTATGGTAAGAAGACTACAATTTATCAATGCCTCTCAAAAGAGCATGTCTCCTTCAACGCCTCTCTTATTTTTTTGCCCAACCTTTGGAGCTCAATGGATATGAACAGTTTCTTAGGCTTGAGATTCTCCCATTTGTGGCACATCGTCCCTGTTGTGGCCTCACATGGTGTCGACAATCCACTTTGATACTATTACAACAACCTGACCCCTTATCCTTGGCATGATATTGTCCCCTTTGACCTATGGACTAAAGCAACTATTAATCAAATCAATCAAGTAAAGCTTTAGTTAAAACCATGTGAAGCTTTTGCTGATTGCAAGAATAGGAGACACGTTGCTCAAATTTCTATCGACATTAAGTTTTGTCACCGTAGGATAAGTGGCAACAGCGATAGAAGAGGTCTCATGGAATCTCATTGGAAAACTTGATGTCAGAAAATCAAGGCTCTTGCTAGGAAAAATTATAAAAATGCCCTTGATGCGGACATCTAAAATGTTGTGCAAGCATCCGCTAACAAAGGTCATGAAAACTGCCCAAAAGTTCCTTTTTGGCTCTGGAATCCACGTAAGTAGTGGTGTCAAAAAGCTCGGTCAGCCCAAACCCATCCTAGCCCGCTCTGAGCCCAAACAAGGCCTGAGCTAAGATTTCAGTCCATAGGGTGGGTTAGGGTTGAGAATTTCAGGCCCCAGGCTAGGTTGGTTGTGCCTGGGCTGAGGTCTCAACCCAACCCAATCCAACCCACCCTTGTATATTAAGTACATAATAATATAAATATATTATAAATTATAAATAGTTACCCATAAAAAAAGGTCCGCAAAAAATCTTTTGTTTTCAAAATCTACATATGTACAAAAACATTGGTCTTTAGCCTTTGCAATGTATCAAGATCAAGCAACCGAGTAAAATTAATAGTACTCACAAAAAAAAAACAAAAAGAGTACTAGGCTAGGATGGTCTGGTTAGGCTAAGCCAATCAGGGTCCATTAGGGCTGGATTGGGTTGGGCTAAGCCTAATAGGATTGGGTTTAGGCTGAGATATCTCAACCTAATTTAGGGTTGAGCTGGGTTAGGGTTGAGTTAAGAGAACTTAGGGTTGGGCTAGAGAACTTAGGGTTGGGCTAGGGTTCTAATAAAACTAGCCTAACCCGGCTCATTGACACCCCTACACGCAACGATGTGAATGTCTAACTAGAAGTGCGGATGTCCGAGCACTTGACTACGAACGTCTATGACCTAATTATTTTTGTGTTTATACAGAGCAAGTCACAAAATTGAACCGGATAGGTGTGGGGTTTCTTTCTTTAAGCATTTAGTGATTTAATTGGGAATTTTGAGACTCTATTACAGCACTTACGAAATAAAAACATTTACATGATGAAAACTAATTCCTAAGTCTTGATCTTCATGAGGGTTCTTTGATCCTTAGTCTTCAATCCTTCATGGCTTTGGCCTTATAGAGGTGAAGCTTGAATATTCCTGTTGGGCTTATGAACTTCATACCACTTGTCATTTGTGCATGTCTATGTTCTTCCATTTATATGTTTGCTCAATGACTCTTTTACCTAAATCTTCTTTGATTCATGCTAGTCCACTTATGCACTTCAGTTTGCATAGATCCTTTTATATTAACACAAATGTTAGTGATCCTACGGAGCATCAACTCATTATGAGTTTCACCACCAAACCATCTGGCATAGTAGAAACCCATATGAAAATGATATAATTCAACTATCATTTTCATTTCTAATAAAAATTCAAAGATTATGAAAGATGTAATTTTTTTTTATTTTTTTATTTTTGGTGCTTTTGGATTCTTATAATGTTTTAGCTATCAAATTGCAAAAAGGTTATCTATATAGCATATAATAGACATTATTATTCAGTCACATATTTATTTATACCATGTTAAAGGATCATGTGGCAATTCTGATTATTGAATATATAGAAACTATCTTGTATAGCTTGTGTGTTGAATTTCTTGCTCAAGTTCTATCAAATATGTTGTACTTCTCGTATGTCCATGTATCCTCTCGTAGTCCTGAAATTTCTAAAACTTTATTTTGTCACTTAGTTAGCTTTATTTTGGTTGAAACTTGGCATTTGAATAAGGAACTTTAGAGGCTACATGTCCACAAAAATTTCAGGCAACCATGTGATAAAAAAGTTGTGCATAGTATATACATCTATACTCTGTGTGTGAGTAGAGATCCACCACCAATATTTAATACCTAAAATAAAAAAATATAATAATCCTTTATTACAGTGTCGCATGAGAATTCAACTACAACTACTATGGGTTTCAAGAAGTTCGGTTTGATTCAGGCTGTAACATGTATGAACCGAAACCGAACCAAATCAAACTGGTTCATTTTATTTCAATTTCAAGTATTTGATTCTTTTATAGTTTATTCGGATTAATCAGGTTAGGTTCAATTCGGCAGAGTAGGGGTGTCAACTACTAGAGGGAGAGAGGGCTAGAACTTCGAGAGAGTAGGGGTGTCAATTGGTAAGTCCTTGTTGGACTAACCAGTTCTCACTGATTTAAGGCCCCACATTGTTACCATATTGTTTAGTTATTTTTGCCTCACAGGCTACGCATGGATATGTTTATATTCGGCAGTTATCGGTTCATGAGATCAAGTTAATCGACTTATAATCGGTCTTTAAACAAGCTAACTGAGCTAACCTTATCATAAACATGTTATAAAATAGTTGATTAAGCCATAAACATGTTAATCAAACTATAAATGGTTGGTCATGATCAGGATCCCTAGAGCTACTTTTGTTTTTTTGGTGCTGACAGTGGGTATCCAGGCTTCGGCCTGACTAGTCTTGCGAGCCCATATTGACCTCACAACCGTATGAATTTGGTCATACCAGGATTGAATGAGAACTATTCAACTTTCACCGAAAGTAGTAAAAAACACTTAACACCCTCGTGCGAGTGGCCCCAGAGAGGTAAAAAGAATTGAACTTAGAACTACACTTTTCTTGAGGTGAAGGTTCCTTGCCAACTCGGCTACCCCTTTGGGGTTAAAGCCCTAAAGCTACACCCAAGCATCATGGATGCCTGAATAATAATCGGTCTAGGCCCAGCATGGGACTTTATTTTTGGTGAAAATAAATTTATTTTGAAGAATAAGAAAGACCCATGGATGCCAAACATTAATCTTGGATCTAAGGATAAAAAAATGAGCCAAACTATTGTGCCTGTCATAGACAGAACCCTCATTGCTAGATAGTCAACTGAACTGTTTAGCTCCCTAGAAATGAAAGAAAACAAATATAAGATTCAAAAGAAGATTTGAAATGTAAAACATCCTCTAGAGTAGGGTTGGTAGTCAAAAGAGTTGACAAGATTCCATGGTGCAAGAAGATCCGATCACGAGCTTTAATCGATTGATTCCGATTAGACATATAGGTAAGGCAGCTTTTTAAACTGTTGGAATTTAAGTTTCAAAGTATGGGTAAATTTGCCTTTTCAAATGGTCCTTTTGAAATTTAGCTTTTTAGTTTTTTCAAATGGTCTTCTTTTAAAATTTCAGCTTTCTTGCCAAAAGTACTTTTTCTATTTTGTCTTTAGCACTTGCGAAGTAGTAAGGAGTTAAAACTTCTCACAAAGTTTAGTCCTACATTGGTTAGAGATGAAAGAAAACTTGGACATATGGGAATGTTTGTTAAGGGTGCAAGCCCTTTGGAGAGGCACTCTCCCTTGTCATGCGTGTGTGGGGGTTCCTAGGGTGCTTTTGAATTGCTGGCCGAGCCGAGCCAGGTCAGGGTAGGGGTCGGGTGTGGGTGTGGGTGGTTCAAAGAACCTACTTTTTACTACATATAATTTTTTACTCCACACTTTTTCTTAAGGGATATGCATATTAGTGTATGTACCCAATAAATGTACATACGTATGTACATGCACCTGTACGTATGAGTCATATACCCTTCCCATACAAAGAGACACTTGTATACGTTTGGGTACTTGTACAGGTGTCCCCATTCGTATACATAGGCCTACATTCAATATATACAAGAAATCTTTTGTATTCGGGTACAAAAATATTGTGAGAGTTTTTAAGTTTTCTGTTCTCTGTTTTCTTTTTGGTATCGATTTCCTGTGAGTTTCTAAGTATTACTTTTGGACATACCTATTGGAATCGATTATTAGAGTGCATCTTAGTCGATTTGGGAGTTGTTTCATCTTGGAGGTGAGAACGTACAGTCAACCCGGTTGCATTCAAATATACTGGGCGTTTAAATACCTTAAAGAGAGTATACATACTATACTACTCAACTCTACTTAAGTGGGACGATTTCTGCTACTGTTTCAGAGGATCAATTGACCAAATAAGTCATCTTTTACTTGTATTTATATTTCCATTAATATAATAGTTTATCAAAGTCTTATACCTATTGCCTGGTTACCCTTTTCTTACATAAACCCCATAGAGAGAGAGATGGAGGAGAAAAGGGAACACATTGGAGCACATGGCGATTGAAGAGAGGAGAATGGAATGCATGATCCCATGAGAGGCGTGAACGGATCAGGTTCACGTACGAGAACGATCTTGTATGCACTTGATCTGTGTATTTGAAATCTATTAAATGAAGAGAGAGAAAATGGATTCCAAATCCATGGATCAGGGACGTACTAGAATGTTCTCGTACGTGAACCTGATCCGCTCTCATGAGAGGCCTCCATTCTACTGGCACAGATCCTACCAACTATGCTAGCACATGCTTCAAATCAAATTTTCTCGTAAAATTTTTCTACATAACAAACGGAGCCAAAAAGGAAAAAAATTCTCTCAGCTATTAGTAGCATGGTTTCAAGTATCGGTATCGTATCGGCCATATTAGTCGTATCATATTGATATCGGCTGAGACCAATCCCCGATCCTTGATTGATCCGGATCGACTACCTGTATCATTTCAAGAGTAAAAAAGTAAAAAAATATCATACTTTTTTCTGAAAACTAAAGGGCAAAAGTGACCAATACCGACTGATCCTCTCCGATACCAATCCGGTATTGATAGAGACTGATGCCAATACTGATACTAAGAACTAAAACCTTGATTGGTAGGGTATGTTAGTATCTCTCTACTTATTCTCTCTTTCTCGCATAAAATGACTTCGCCTCCCTCTACTGTATTAGTAATGAAGAAGAGTTCCCTAATGCAAGGAGAGAAGTAAAAAGGTGTGGTGAGATAGACAGAGGTTGTTTCTAAAACCTCCCCCCTAGTGGCGTGTTACCCTCCGTCCTAGTGACGTGTATACCTAAACCTTCCCTTTCTCCTCTGTGTGAGTAATTTCGACCCAATCTCCGCCATGACCCTTGGTTGTCCTCTAGGCGGATATGGAGACAACGACGCCGACGATGATGATGACGACGATGATGACATGTTGTTGCAGTCAAAAACAACTTGAGGTCTTTGCATATGGGTTATGATCGGAACCTACATTAGGGTCTTCATCAGTCCCATACTCTTCCTTCTCTCTATCTGCTTTGTGTCTCGTCATCGGAAACCTTCTAAGGAATACTGCTCCACTTCAGGAAAGCGATTTGGCGCCCGAGAGCTATACCATGGGGTCTTTTTTGCTTCGGATCACCGCTCGGCATTCCCTCCTACCATTTCTGAGATCCAGACCATCATTGGGAAGCCTGAGCATCGGTGGGTACCCTTTGGGAGGCTCTCCTCCCATGCAAGCTGCAGTGCTGGTGAAGACGTCGAAGACGCTGATGATGTCGACAACGTCGACGATGCTGACGACAACCCTCATCTCTGGCTGCATACCTGCGCTAGCCCCCTGTTGCTCCGCCCTCTATAGCAGCCCCTTGTCGCTCCGCCCCAAACGATGTTTCTGCAACAATCGCCGCCATTTTGTTTTGAACAGATCTAGGGATCCGATCTATTGCTTTCCCATGCTGCAGCCATGGTTGTGCTTTAGGCCTTGAAGATCAGCCTCTATATCATCATCAGAAGTGAGTTCTTGGCTCAGATCTACAACCGAGCTTTCGGCGTGACCATGGATGAACTACGAACCAGAGCGTGGGCGATTTTTATTTGCCGAAGAAGGTATATGGTGTGTGGAGATAATAATGCAGGGATGCACGATGTGACTCTAATGGTTTGCGCTGCCCTATGCAGCTGTGTTGCCTTGTTGGCCACCTATGATGGCCATTTTCTTATTTTAGTCGGTTGTGTTTTGGTTTTTTTACATTTTTCCAGTTGTGTTTTGGCTTTTCTAATTCTAGGTAGGTTTTTTCAGTTGGTTTGTGGGAAGATGTGAATCCTCTAGTACCTTCACATTCTTTCAGGCCATATGGTTGGGCCACATGCATACTGTGACAAGCTTTGTCTGGCATGAGTAGAGCCACATGCATACTGTGATACTTGGTGTCTGACAAGTGCCATTTTTTTGCCCATCATGGTTTTCTCGCTCCACGTGAAAGAGAAATGTGCCCATGCTTATGTTAGTTGTGTTTACAACTGTATGTCTAGGGAAATTATTGGTTTCACCCATCCCCTATCTTGGAAGGCCCCGTTAATGACATGTACAATGGATTTGCTATATTCCACTCCTTGGTTTCGTGTTTTGAACTTTTGAGCATTGAGACCTTGTGTAACTCATGTCTTCTAACTAATTGAAGTTTGCTTTTACCAAGAAAAAAAAAAAAAAGCTTCCCTCCACTGTATGATTTTATTTTATCAAACCTAAAATTGATTGACCCCGAGTCAATTTTTCATGGGAAGGGGATTCTAGTCATAGAACCCGGTTGATTCCGTCTATCTTTTAGACTCGAACTTGGTGCATCAAAAAGTTCAGTTCCCTCTCTCTCTCTCCCAAGTCCCTGAGTCTCCCGAGTCTCCTCAGTCTTGACCTTCCCTCCTCTTCCCAATCCACTAAGAGGGTCTCTCTTTGTGGCATAACCCTTTATCATTTTCCACTCAAACAAGTTGCAGATTGACTTAAACTCTAATAATATTAGTGCAGCGATGCTGTTTTGATTCCTTGTGAAGCAGAGCAGAAATGGCTTTCTGTTGCAATAAATCTTGCCCTGCAAACTCCCATCTTCTATCAAGCAACTTTTTGAGGCCATTCAAGATTCCCAAGCTTCAATATGTGGTAAATTCTTTTGTTTAGTAATCTGTCTCTTTCTGCTTTTTGGAATGTTTCTTAGTCTGCTATAGTTTCGTAATTGTTCGTAAATGATAATTTTGCTTCAAAAAAGTTGTTGATGGGTATGTTGGAGGTTTTGGTTTTCTGGGTTTATACACATTCAGTTGCATGGAAGTATTGATTCATTTTCGGTAAAAACCCAATCGAAAATGTTGTTCATGGAACACTGAAAGGATACTTGTTTCTTCGTGAATTTTTCCAATAGTGGTAGTTTACTGCGGAATTGGATTCATATTATTACCCATGAAATTCTATTTTACCTCCCTGTGAAAAAGAGAGAAGCTGGGGTACATTTTAATCCTGATGTAGAACCTCTACGGACCTCTTGTTTTCAACACTGATATGAGAGAGCAAAATGAAAATTGCATTTTCGTTCTCATTTAAGGCTAAATTCTTGAACTGTAATGGCAATTTCTATATTTATTATGAAGCTCAGAGGCTTTCTAGTGATGTGGTTAAGGGTTTAACAGTGAAGGCGTATTATGTTTGCTACATTGTGTGGGATTGCAGCAGCCTGATGAGCAAGATAGCAAACTTGTCAGTGGAGTGGAAGGAAAGGGTTATCTAAATGTGTGAGCAATAAAGGGAGTCATATGAATATTTAAACAGGGTAAACATTGTTTATATTTATATTCTCCATGCTGTAACCATAGTTTTTAAGGCGGTAAGGCGACGGAGGCGTTTGAGGGTCTTTCGGAACGTCTTAGAGATAAGGCGGGCATAAAGCGTCGCCTTATCAACTAAAGCATTCCTGTATAATTTTTTTTATAAAACCAATCTATTTGGCTCAAATCCTAGTTGAATCCTATTACTCAGATGTTAAATAGATATTAAATGTTCATATTCATACCAATGTAAGATATTTATCAAGAAAACAAATCAATAAAGTGAATAAACTAAGTTCATCTTCATCAATCATCAATCATCAATCATCAATCATCAATCATCAATCATCAATATTCAATCATCAATCATCAATCATCAATCATCAATCATCAATCATATTAACATATAATATAAATACATAATTATGAAACAAAATTATAAATATAAAGAAAAGAAGACATAAAAAATATAAGTATTTATTATACTTACTTCTATGATGCCAAAATGAGTACCTAAGCCCTAAGGTCATCCACTATATTTCTACTCCTGTCAAAGAAGAATGAAGCTCACCGTTGCCGGAGCAAGCTTACCACTGCCGGAGCAAAATGGTCGCCTGGATCAGTGGTTCTTCCTTGTTCCTTGATTCCTTCTCAAAGCCCTTTCTTAAAACCCTTGACAAAATCCAAACCCTGTTTGTGAATCGTGTTTTTGTTTTGTTTGTTTTGGTTATTTTTGGTGGAGTAAAGCTGATCCCATACATCTCAAATGTTAACAAAACCATACACCTACCAATAAAAAATCTATATTTGGAATGTTCATCAAGTAATTTTAAAATATGTTTGAAAAAAAAAAAACCCCAAAAGGTGCCACTTCACATAAGGCAGAGCACTGCCTTACCATCTCTAGACCGCATCAGCGCCAAGGCGTTACTAAGGCATCGCCTTACCAGCGCCTTAAAAACTATGGCTGTAACATATTTATAGACACCTCAAAACAGACTTTCTCCTTATATTCCAACTAGAAATCAGAATAGCAAAAGAGAAACCGAATGTAAACCTGACACCATGGTTATTTTTAACTCCTAATGCAACTAGGTCTCCAAATTGATATATTGTAAATTAATTGTTGTGTGTGTATCAAATTCTTGTACCCGCTTTGAAGATTGCCTTGCTCCAACATTTTGGTGGAGACCACTGGGATTTTTATATAAGGTCTTCGATGGTAGCAGCAGGCTTGCAATCCCCCCATGGTATGGTTCAACCCGACCATATGCAACCCGATGGATCGACCTGACTTGGAGGAGTATTTCTTTTCTTTATTGTCTTGTTGAGCTAGTAAGAGAAACATAGTGATTTGGGGATTCATGAGTTAGGGTTTTACAATTCCTGCTGCGTATTTGGGTGTTCTTGTGAGTTCTCAATTGTAATTTTTCTTCCATTATATAGTGAATCGTCTTCAACTTCGCCTATGAATGTAACACATTATATTGGTGTGTGAACCATGTTAAATCTCTGTGTCATCTTTGCTTTAATCTGTTTGTTTTCTTCGTGTTCTTCGGTGTTTCTTCTAACATTAACAAAGAAACTGAAACACCAATTCCAACTTACCTTAGGGCTTGACTTAATAAGTCAAATTAAAAAAAGAGGAGGGGGAAGTAAAACTGACTCCTGACTTCTAAAACCCCACGAGTTCAAGTAAGTTACCTAGGCAGTCTATGCTTAGCCTTTCTTCTTTCCCTTGGCTGACACTGCATCAGTGGTTATGTGAAAACTATATAATTGAGTGGGGAGGCCAATGGCCGGCATAAAATATTTATAGACACCTCAAAACAGACTTTCTCCTTATATTCCAACTGGAAATCAAATAGCAAAAGTAAAATTGAATGTAAACCTGTCACTGTGGCTATTTTTAACTCTTAATGTAACTAGGTCTCCAAATTGATATTGTAAATTAACTAACAACTGAAACTCTAACTCCAACTTACCTTAGGACTTGACTTAACAACTCAAATTAAAAAAGAAAAAAAGAAAAAAAGAAAAGAAAAGGGAGAAGTACTGACTTCTGAATTCTGAAACCCCACGAATTCAGGTAAGTTACCTAGGCAGTCTGCGCCTAAACTTTCTTCTTCCCCTTGACTGACAGTCTGACACTGCATCAGTGGTTGTGTGAAAACTATGTGATTGATATTTTCCTCAATTTCCAACAATAACGATGTGTGAAGTTTTTGCTCGAGTTCTACATCTAGTGCAGATTCTAATTTTTAAAGGTGACAATTGTTTCAAATAGGATGTGGCTTTTTTTTCGGCCAATCTGACAAGTTAAACTACTTTTCGATAAGTGAGTTAGTTGTCTGATTAAACATTGCAGGTGGAATTAGAACTGGGCAAGGAAATTGAAATGCTAAATGTAATTGCAGTGTACTATTGCTCTGATATTCCATGTATCAGTTAAAACACTTTGGTTCCCAGGCATTTAGAGATTGAAGAAATTGTACCTCCTTTTTAATGGGAGGCACTTGTTCGATAATGTTTCATTAGAAACTACTTGAACTCCGCATTGTCTCTCGACCATTTTTATTTTTTTTTGGGGGGGGGGGGGGGGGGGGGTGGGGGGGGATTGTTGGGTTATTTGTATGCAGGTGCCACTATGTTATTTATTTTGCAAGGAGCAACTGCTTTTATATTCTATCTTCATTATGTTTACTCATCCTGTGATCCTCTGGTTATCTCTCCTGTGTTATTTGGTATCTGCAGAAGAAAGGACAATTGGATGGGCCCCAAAGGGCTTCAAAGGTTCTGGCTTTCTTTGGCCTGACAACCCCTCCATATAAACTTGTAAGTCACATATTTAAGTATTGTTATTTTCAATAAAATTCTTTGTCTAGCCGACCCTATTTAGTTGGAATAAGGATTAGTTGTTGTTGTTGTAATTAAATTCTTCGTCTAGAAAAGACAATAGAAAAATGGTGGATTAAGGTCTCAAGTAGTCTGTCTAAGGAAGACTTGCTGAAGGTGGTAAATCTGGTGCAGGAATGCCTAAACTTCTTCCTGATCTCTTTGTTTAATACATTCAACGTTGTTAGTTACCAACTTTGAATTAACCCCCAATGTTTAATTACGTTTGTTGGTGGATTGTCCTTGTTCTGCATCAGATTTGGACCTTGAATTTCCACATTTTCAGTTTCTATTGTGGATTTGTTTCAGTCGTTCATCATTCTCTTTATCTTATTATTTTTTCCCCTTTTCCCTGTAATTTTAGGATGCATTGGAACCACATTTTAGCCAGAAGATGCTGGAATTGCATTGGGGAGCGCATCATCATGATTATGTGGAAGGTTTGAATGAACAGCTTAAGAACAATGACCTATTATACGGGTACACATTGGATGAACTAGTCAAAGTAACCTACAACAATGGGAATCCTTTACCAGAATTTAACAATGCAGCCCAGGTATGCTTGAAAAATTGTCAGTTCATTTTAATTGTCCAATTTAACTTTGTCCCCAGTAGGACTTTGTCAAATGAGATGTAAATATGTAATACATGCCTGATGCATGCAATTTTTATATTCTTTACTTTACTTGGTTCAGTCTGTGTTTTAAGGAGGATCTACAAAGAAATAAATTCTGACACTGTCAAGAATGGTTATTTTTAATTCGTATTAAGCTTTTTGTGGCTGATTCGGTTGGAGGTGAAAACCAAACATTGAGTTAAACCATTCAAATATAATATGTCCCTCCTTACATTGGTCCTTAAAAGATCCAAGAAACAATCTTTCAGCTGGCTTTCAATGGATATTGATTAATATTTTTGATAAATGCCTTTGCTCTACCCCATAGGGATGTCTTTTGGGCTTATTTGATGTGGCCCATAAATTAAAAGACATGTTCCGGATCTCCGTACTTGGTGTACTTCTTCCCATACTGTGTGTAGCCTGTCCAAGAGGTGGTCCTTCGGTTGACTTTCAAGATTCACAAGTTGGTCCTTTGTAGTTATCCTAAACTATGGTCCGTCATAGGTATCCTAAACTATTTCATTGTTCTTTTGGTCAAAATAAAGGTAATTCTGAACTCTGGTTCAGGTTTGTAATGCCTGGTCTTTACCTTGACTTAATTTTCAAACTGTGGTTGCAGGTCTGGAATCATGATTTTTTTTGGGAATCCATGCAGCCTGGTGGTGGCAACATGCCCAGAGGAGGATTTCTACAGCAGATTGAGAAGGATTTTGGTTCTTTTACCAATTTTAGGGAGAAATTTGTAAATGCTGCCCTTACACTATTTGGTTCTGGCTGGATTTGGCTTTTACGTAAGTACCTGCAAAGTTCCTACTACTTGAAATAGTTTAGTCATTTAATTTGTAATTTCTATTATTTGTAGGATGCTCCATTATGCAGATTGGTAATCCAGCGTTGACCTAGAGTTGGAAATAGAACCTGCTAGTATCGATCCCAGAAATAACTGAGCAAGTAGATGGAAAATAGAGATAGATATGGAACTGTGATAGAAAAAGAAAGGCAAAAATAAGAGAGGAAAAAAAAAGAAGGAATTTCACAACTAAATTCGAAAGAAAAATTTAAATGAAATTAGAAAATAAGAGAAAAAAGATGAAGGCAAAAATAGGGCAAATAGGATAAACTGATGAGTCAAAGAGGACTCATCTGCTGGGCTTGAAATTTTGATCGCGTGACTCTAATTTCCAGCCCCACAAATCAGGGAAAATCTTAGATTTCTTTTATTATATGAGGGGTGCAAATGGGCAGTTATGGAAATGGGCATGGCAGGCAATGTTGTCAAAGCTGTCACCTAAGGCCTGGTTGTCAAGAAATGAATAGAAAAGAAAAGAAAAAATTCAAAAAATTTTGAATTTGAGCATAGAGATATCTCTCTTCAAATTAAAAAATTTTTGAATTTTTCTTTTCTTTTCTATTCATTTCTTGATAACCAAAGTAAGCCCAAGTGTCCGGGCGCCTTCTTGGGTACAAAATAGGTGATTCCTTGGATGCCTAGGCATCGCTTTGTGGCCTTGTGACATACGTTGGTTTTCTCATATTAGGTCACTACAAGCATAATTATATCTGATTGCATTGATATGGCTTCTGTGTTGCATATAAGTATTATTATATAAAATTATCATTGCTATATTTCAAATACTACACTTAGGGTGCCTCAGCAGGAGCCTTGTCGCCCCTCCAACGCCTTGGGTCGCCTAGTCGACTTGACAACTGTGACGGTACGTTAGGTTATGCAGCACAAAACTAACATGTGCTGATCAATAGATAATAGAGTAATGACTATTACATTTTGGACTGATCTGATTAGTAACCAGGAAGATATGAACAGCAATTAATGGAGATATATATGCTCAAAACAGGGATGCCGCAGATCTCAAATAAGGTTAAGAAACTATCCTGGATTATTGGAGGAATTGAACAAAGAATAAGAGAAGAAGAACAGAAAAATAGATGAGCAGGAATCCAACTAAAACCACTTGAGAATCCACTTTACTCAGAGTGCTGGATCTACAGTAGCTAAGTTGCGGAAAACTTTTTTTTTTTTTTGCATAAAATTTTGGGGGTTGGGGGGGTTGACGCCTTTACATCTATCCATAGGCTTCAGTCTAGGAGTAGGACCTTAACTTCTCCTATTTTAACTTGGAAATCAAAGTAGCAAATGTAAAATAAGAAAAGCAACCCGATATCATTGCCTATTTGCACCCCTAACAACAGTAGGATGAGAAACTGACTAGAACCAACCAAATCCTTATGATTTACCAGGACTAATGTAACAGTAAATTAGAAAATAAGCAAATTAAATTCCTAATAAACCCAATTAGACAAACTATATCCTACTAATGCTTGGTGCTAAGCCACATGCTAACTCCTTTTCCTTCCCCAGCCTTAGGTTGAGCTGCATCACTCCCCCTTACAGGCTTCTCACATGTCTTCATGTGGATGCTACCAGATGATTTTTTGGACTCATTTGTGTTTACTTGTGTAAAATCTGCTTGAGAGATGCCCTTCCCAGTAACTTGCTTTATTTTGGTTCCAGTTTGATGTTTCCTTTCTATCCTTTATCTATTTTAGATTTTCTAATACATGCATATGCATAATTCATTTATGTAATGTGTATAATGACTGGCCTGTTTCGTTAACCATGTGATGTAAGAAAAAGAGGCAAGAGCACAAAAAAAGTATCTATTTCATAATTAGTAACGGCTTCTAAAACCTTGAAGCTGACAATTGGAATGTTTTCTTTGGAGGTAATCATATATATTTCAAATGTGAGCAACGAATCAATGAATTGTTGGGATCTCAGATTTTGGATTTGAAGGGGTTTCTGTGTCTGACACTCGGTGTCCATGTCCCTACATTAGATTTACATTCATATTGACAGTCATAATTTGTATCTTGTCTCTAGAGAGAAACCCTAGTTTCTGTTCAGAAATAATTCCTGATATATTTATTTTCATTACTTTTTTTTCATGTTTCTTATTTCAACTGTTTTTGGAGCTAAGAGTTTCTTAATACACTTGTCATCAAGAAACTTGGTTATCTGATTCAAAATGTTTATGGTAAGATCTTAAATTTAGGGGTGTCAATTCTAAGCCCGCACCGGTAGGCCCGACCAAGCCCGACATGTTTATGGCCTGACTTGGACCGGCCCGATTAATAAACGCGTCGGGCTCAATCCTAACACGTTTATAAATGGGCATTCATGGTGCAGGTAGCTAGCCCGTCAGGTGCCCGATCGAGCCCGGCATGTTTATGGCCCGACTTGGAATGACTCATTGTCGCCCGACCGAGACCGAGACCGAGACCGAGACCGAGACCGAGCCCGAGCCCGAGCCCGACCCCCTTTAATACCTCATAAAATTCTTATTTTGCCACTGATAATAAGAGACTAAGAGAGCCAAAACTAAAAATCTCATCTAGATCATAATTGGATGCTTTTGGTGAATTCCCTTGGATGTTAAGATCTGATTCATATGACATAGTGACACAAACACAATAATGTCAATTTTCTAACGGGAAATCTAGTGTCATAGTTCTTAAGTAAGATGTAGACTTCAGGGGTATGCCAATTTTCTAATTGAATCAATCTTGTAATGACTTCTATAATGATTTAATATTCAAATGGAATATTTCTGGGCCTTCAACCCACTTAAAAAAAAATTTAGGATATGCACATGTAAAGCTCGTTTAGAGCCCGTTTAGACTTAAATAGGTCCGTGGCCAGATTAAGGCCAGTTTAAGGTGTCCGGGTTAAAACCCGACACCGACCGGCCCGATTATAAACCGTACCATGCCCCCCAAAAATCTAGACCCGTTTACTTAAATGGGCGTTCACAGTGCAAGGTTTCCAAGTGGTCAAGCCCGGCTAGGCCCGACCGAGACCAGCTGGCCCGGCCTGTTGACACCCCTCTGATCTTTAAAGCAGAAGTTTTTGGAAAGAAGAAAATGCCCCCAAAGTAATAAATCCTGAATATGCACATATTAGCTAAAGAGTGGTGCTAGCTTGACCAATGGGAAGATGAATGGTTCATCCTTTCTGCGCTTAATGGGTACAAATTCCAGACAAGATATGGAAAGCTGGCAATTTTAAAGCTTCTAAAGGCTTCTGATCTTACTGCATTTCAATGTACACTTGTGAAAATTCCATTCCCTATGAGCAGTAGTATGTCTTTCATCCCAAAATATCCAACTTTTTCTTTTTTTTCCTCTCTGTTTGTGTGTGTGTGCTCATGAGTTTGGCAGGGATACAGATTTTGCATATGCACCTTGGAATATCACATGACGACTTTCTACAATGGTAGCACACAAATGTATCTTTTCCCCTAGTATACCTGGTCATATCAGTGGCCTTGGCATGATACATCAGACTTTACAAAAGAACTAGTGACTAGTGAGAGAGGGGGACAATCACCTTCAAATTAGACTAAGAGGACTCTGTAATCACCCTAAAAAGGCTGCTGCCATGGTAGAGTTATCAAGCTTTCTTTGCTTGTTAAGCTTGTGTTTTGTTGAAAATAATGACAAAAACATACAAAATATGTGTTCCGTAAATTTAGAACTGAGATGGGAAGCCTAAAGCAAGAGCTAAATTGGCTAAAAGAATTGAGAAGACGGCTAGCTAGCTATGATGAATTGCCCCTCCTTTTAGGCTTTTAGTCATCTGTCAGTCCTGCAATCCAATTAATTGGTATGAGGTACAATTTACGATTTGAATATAAACATGACTTTTTTACTGTGCTACTGCTCACTAATGTATGATTTGTTAATTCATAGATCATACACTTAAGAAAGGGATCATACTCTCTCTCTAATCATCATCTTATTTTGCCTATGCTCTTCATTTTTTGGTTGCTACAGTGAAGACCAAGGAGAAAAGGCTTGCAGTGGTTAAAACATCAAATGGTATCAACCCACTTGTTTGGGGTGACATTGTATGTCAATCTCTCATCTTCTATTTGATTTCTGTTCATTTCTCTCCTAAAGGTGCATTGACTTTTTTTTTTTTTTTTTTGGTGCAGCCCATCATCAATTTGGATATGTGGGAGGTAAGTCATCAAGTTTGTAGTTTCACTTGGAATTTTAGTTACCACAACTACTAAAAGTATTCTGTTCCTTGAAATCTTGCAGCATGCTTATTATCTGGATTATAAGGTACGTAAAGTTGTCTTTGTTGCTTTTTATTTTCGACTGAAATATAAGTGCCCTTGTAAATTATTTACTATTAACTAGGTCATGATAGAGAGACTGCAAAGATCTTATCGGTGCATCTGTTGTAGAATTGCCACTTGTCTAGGTGGGGGTCAGGACCACTATTTCATGCAGTCGTAGGAAGATTTTAACCTCTGGTCTCTATTATTTTAGGGTTTACAAAATTGAGGCCGAGTCTAATAAAAAGATTTCTCAATATTGGAAGATTGTATTTATCGCCTCTGGTAAATTTCTCATGTAAAAATTCTTGTTGCAACCTATATGGTAGGTCGTAACCCTTTTTTATGTTATTTTAGGAAAGTCATAACCCTTTTTTATGTTATGTTAGGAAAGGCATACTCCAAGCCCAATCTGGCTGAGTGGGAGTTGTTGGTATGCATATGGATTTGAAGTTTGAAAAGTTTTGAAAAGAAAAGAGAAATTAAAAAAGAAAAGAAAAGAAAAAAGAAAAATGAAAAATGAAAAAAAAAAAACAGAGTAAATAGCCATGACATTGGATTATACTTTATTTATGAGAGCATTAAGAAATTGATTTCCGTTTTTTAGAACTTCAAAAACATGCATGTGCATGCACATGTGCCGGAAGAAGAAAATAAGTCGAACAAAACTGAAGCTGTGGGATATCTTTAATTGGTATTACTTTAGAATATGTAGTGATGATTGGCAAACAAAATCCTAAGGCTGTGCTACATTGGTTACAGGCTGAGAACTAGCTAAGTACTGATGATTGGCACCGTTTCCTTTTTTGCAGTATGGAAACTTGGCTCCTATGCTGATATGTATTCCCTAATTACAAAGCCATATTATATGATTTTAACTACATTGAGTATGATTAATAACAATGCGAGATTTGACACCTTTTTACATTTTTTTTTTTTGGGATTACGGAAACTTGGCCCCTCAGGTGGCATGTTTCCCCAAACCACTATTCCGTATCATATGATTCTATCTTTAGAACTCTCTTTCTCCAGTATCTGATTGGAACATACCTTGAGTATACTACCAATTCTGTCTCTTTGTTTTTTTTTTTTTTCGGTTAAGAAAACTGTATCCATGTGGAATAAAGATTTCTAATTGTTGGGGTTGTATTAGCAGGATGACAAAGGAAAATATGTGAACACGTTCATGAACAACCTCGTATCATGGGATGCAGCAACAGCACGCTTGGCCCGTGGTGAGGCTTTTGTGAACTTAGGGGAGCCCAAAATTCCTATTGCTTGAAACACTTCATGCGAGGTATATGTAATTTTTCTTTTAGGGGCTGGGTGGGTTTTAAACTTGTATGTAAAATTTTTGTTTTAGTGGATGCACTCTTTTTTAACATCTTTGGAACTGATATCCGTTAGGTTGACACATACTCTACCACAGTTGATACTTAGTACATAATTTTAATCATGTTGCAATGACTTAGTGCAGGCTTGGGACTTATGGTTGCGTTATTGGTGATATTTACTTTGGTAGCCTCAACCCATTTTCTGCCCTTAACACTCTGATACATAGCCAAGAAAGCCTGTTTTCTGAACATTTTAGAAGGGAAGATGTAGCTTGCTTGGCTGGTAATTTTTAGGAGTCTCATACCCTTAGAAATGGGTTTTAAAACGGTCTTCGTTACTAGGTACCAACCACAAAACCTGTTAAGGCCTGTTTGTTTCCAAGTAAAAGCCACATAAAAAGGAAATTTTTTGTTAAATTTATTTCATTTTTTTTTTTTTGTGATTTTACTTAAATTTTCCTTTCTCTCGGTTTTTACCTGGAGAGATCTAAATAAAGAGTTAAGGACCCATTAATGCTGACTCACTGGTTGATTTGTGCATCATAGTAATATACTTGCAATGACTAGTTGAAATATTGCAAAGATTGACTTTCCTACTCTTATAAGATTTGATTATTAGATTTGAAAAATGTATTTTTGTCCCCAATGTAATAAGATTTGGGAACTTTTTTCTCAGTAACAGAACAAGCTTTTGTTAACTGCTTCAATTTATTATTGTTCTCAGGGTTTGCAGCAGTCAGAATACAATCCAAATGGATGTAAGATCAGCCTATGAATGTTTTGGGGTTGTATTGCATAATGCAAACTAAAGCTGTGTTGGTATGCATTCTTGGATTGTATTCTGAGACAGCTGTTTATATGATCTTAGAATATATTATTGGCCAAAAATGCATTCCAATAATACATACCAAACGGAGCATAAATTTAACCTGGATTGCATCTCATCAAGTGTTAGCGTGCAACCCACCCATCTCTAATAGATCAAAATTTAGTTCTAAATAAGAAACACAAGTGCCGCAAAAATGAGTCCAAAGTGAGAGAAAAGGGACTGGTTTTTCCTGTGCCCACCGTGGGGCTTGAGATTCACTCGGGGATATCAAGAGGTTGCTTTGAGAAGGTAACTAAAACCTATGGGGGGTTTGTGAATCTTAGGATGGTGGATGAACTGTCTTCCCTGGGTTTAGGTGAACTTCCAAAAAAAAAAGGGATTGCAACTATGAAGGAGACAACGTCTAAACGAAGTTGAAAGCTTTGTGAATCGACTCTTCTCTATGTAAATGGTGACTCTTGAACTTCCTCCACGGGGTTACCATGAGGGTGCAAGTCTTCTATAACCGCCAGATTCTCACTGGCTGAAATAGTAAGCCTATCACCACCTGTAGGTGAGGGTGTCAAAATCTAGCCCGAATCAGTGAAATTAATCAAATCGAATCAAAATCTATATGAACTTATTGGATTATGTTTCAGGTTGACGGTGAGATAGAATTCAAATCACACCGCATTAAAACCGGTAAGGCATTGGACCAAACCAAACTGAGACCAAACCGATAGTAAACCGATAAGAGAAACTGAAACCAAACTGAAATTGAATCAAAATCAAATCAAAACCGGTGCATCCTTATTGGTTCATGTTTCAATTTCACTTATTCTCACACCAAAACCAATAAAAGCAAATCAAATTCAACTCAAACCAACACATTGACAACCCTACCCATAGGAGAAGAATCCACATTCTTATCAGTCAAATGTTGGGAGAACCAATTTACATTCCTTTCTCAGCTGATCATAAACCAGAAACCCCTTCTCCAACCTAATCGAGTATTGAATCCAAATGATGATCATAGACAAGCAGCATCGATCAACCTTACTAAGAATACTGCAAGATATAAGAGAAATCCCAGCCAAATCTAGGCTGATTAATAAAATTAGTCTGTTGTGGCTAGATTTTGTCCAAAAGAAAACCACAAATAATAATATTTGAATTCAATAATGTCATGGAAAAATTACTACAATTTTCGATTATATATGTAGATGATAATGGAAGAACACTTAACTTTGTTCAAATAGGCTCTCGACATTCTTGGGTAAGGCTGCGTAGTTCTCATCCCGTTGAACCTCGCACATGTGGGAGCCTCGAGTATCAGGTATTTGACCGGAGACAAAATACATTTTATTAATGACATGAAATCAACACATAAGAATAAACCTACATAATGCTGAAGAAGGGGAAATTATTTTCCAGCTTTTCATCTATATGTAGGTTGATTCTCAAATCTTCCTTTTGACCTCATAAGCCAATGATAAAATGTATTTGTCCCCGGTCTCATCATCTCAGGCTGCAAATAACCACAGATCAATCTCTAAGATTAAGTAAAGAAGCTGAGATTATTTCGGTAATTGCTGATGAAGAACATTGAGAGAGAGAGAGAGAGAGAGAGAGAGAGAGAGAGGAAAATATTTTGTACGTTTTCTTAAACAAAGTTAGTTTAAAAGGGAAACTGCACAAAAATAACAGGTAGGAAGTTTCATTAGATTCTCTTTCAGTTAGCAAATAAAAATTACCAAATCGACAAGTATCAACGTAGGGTGGGTATCTCTCTCTCTCTGGCCCATTGTGGTTAGTTACTAATCCTGCTTACAAAAAAATGAAAAAAAATTAATAGTTCGATCTGGCCAGGTTGCAGTCCGGATTAAGTTGGTTTTGGTGTAGGAATGGTAATTCAAAACCTAACCAAAGGAAATTTTGGATTTGGTTCGGTTTGGATTTAGTTTCATGCATCAGTTTGCTTTCAGTTTTGGTCTTGGATCGATTTGGGTTCGCTTTTTGTACGAGTGTTGGGCTGATTTTGGTTTTTTATCTGTTTGATTTCGGTTTTGGCTTGGGTTTTGAATGGATTATGATTTGGTTTCATTCAGTTTCCGATGTGGTTTGGTCTGATTTTGAAGTCATAATATTTCAAGCCGAAACCAGCCCATTAAGACTTTGGTTTGGTTCAGGCTATTTTCAATTTAGTCCTATAGGTTTTACTGGTTTGGACTAGGTATTGACACACCTAGGGGTGGTTTTCCTTGGAATTGTAAATTTGCTGAGTGGTTAGGAAAGAGAAAATGGGCTGAGGAGTCGTTTGCTTTATGAGTCGTTATTTAGGGCTCGTTTGATAACGTTTCTGTTTCAAGAAACGGCAAAAACATAAATTTCCGTTTTTAGAAACAGAAACGGAATTGAAGGTGTTTGATAAGTCATGTTTTTAGAAGTCGATAGTAACCAGTGGAAGAATGGCCACAAGTCGTTTCTTGAACCATAAGTAAGTAAAAATTTCTATTTCTATTTCTGAAAATAAGTGAAACGAAACAGTTTTATCAAACGCTTTTTACTCCGTTTCTGCTGTTTCTGGAAACAAAAACGGCAGAAATGCGTTTCTTGAAACATTATCAAATGGGCCCTTAGTTAAGGGTCCAGTTGTTCTTGATGGAATTCAAATTCATAGTTTCTGGATCATGATCGAGCCTCTGGCAGCTCAAATAGCCCATGGGGATTCACTGTCTGGGCCTTATCAAAATATTCAAATGGACCATCCTGCTCCTCTAGGGGTGAACACGGGGCCGGGTTTCTTAAAATCTTAATTCAACTTTAGGTCTTCAAAATTCAACCGAAGCCCAACTCAATCCTGCCGGGTTCATACCAGCTCAACTCAGCCCTAATTGACATTGTCAGGGCCAGGTTGGTCTAGGTTGGGTTGACCCTGACTTCTGCACTTGTTTTTTTTCATTTTTATCATATACATTAAAAAATGGGAGAGGTATAGGAAAGCTAGTAGGACACTTTGGTATCAGGTGTGCTAGCGATATTTTAACCGTAGGATTTGAGAGAACAGTTAGATTGAGAGGAAAGGTCCAAAGCCTCAATGCACCCTTGTCACACCTTATCACCCTCAATAGCCACACCGGAATGCTGCCCGACCAGTGCTTTCAGTTCTCTTTTTTTTTTGGGCTCTCTCTCTCAAACCCTCATTTTTCAGAGCTTTCTCTCTCTCTCAAACCCTCTTTTTTCAGAGCTTTCTTTCTTCCTAGGCAACTGCTGAAGCTCTCTCTCTCTCTCTCTCTCTCTCTCTCTCTCTCTCTCTCTCTCTCTGGTTTTTGCTGTTACTCTTTCCCCCTGAGCTTTCTTCTTCCTAGACAGCGACAGTGGCTTCAACGGTAGCAGCTGCATTCCTCTTTTTTTTTTTTTTTTGCCGTTACTCTCTCCCCCCAAGCTTTCTTCTTCCTGGACAGCAACTGCAGCAGTGGCAGTGGTTGCGGTTGCAATGGCAGCGGCCAGTTACAGCAGCTGCACTTTTTTTTTTTTTTTTCCTGGTTTTCAATGTTACTCTCTCTCCCCCCGAGCTTTCTTCTTCCTGGACAGCGACTGCGGTTGAGACTGGAACGACAACAACTACGGTTGCTATGGCAGCGACAGCGGCTGTGGCTGCACTCTCTTTTTTTTTGGTTTTTGCTGTTATTCTCTCTCTCTCTCTCTCCCCCGAGCTTTCTTCTTCCTGGACAGTGGCAGCGACAGCGGTGGCTGCAACGTCATCTTAGTTTTTTTTTTTCTGATTTTTGCTATTCCTCTCCATCGACCGTTCTACCATCACTGTAATCCCCGTTCCTTTGGCTCTTTGGTGAGAGAAGCGAAAGAGAGAGAGAAAGAGCACCGAGCAAGTCGGAAATTTTCCGCTGGCACTGTCCAAGTTGAGCTCAGTTCTCTTCTTCTTCTTTTTTCTTTTGATTTTTGTTGTTCCTCTCTCTCTCCCCCTCTGAGCTTTTTTCTACCTCAGCTGCGGCAACGGTAGCGACTTTAAGGATGGAAAATCGCCGGAGCAAGTGAGGGAGAAGAAGAAGACCGTACAACGTCAGGGCTGGTTAAGTTACCTAAGACAACAGGTATCTAGCAGTATTGATGTAGTCTATCTAATCCAACGGTCTACATTTGCTAGCACGCCTAATTCCAGGGTGTCCTGCTAGCTTTCAAGACCTTTTCCCTAAGTTTAATTTGGTATATTCAATCTGAAAAAGGTGACATAAGAGAAAGTGATGGAGGGGCTTCTTTCCACAAAAATATGTTGACCTGCCCTCATAGATTTGAGACCATCTACTGGGTACTATTTTAAGTTCCTAGTGTTTACGAGTCCTCTCTTCCCATTTGGGAAGGTTGCGGAGGAAGGTTATGAGCTCTTGCAAGCTACTCCTTACTCAATATATATATATATATATATACACGTGTGGCCATGAGAGAGAGAGAGAATTATGAAACAAATACTTTTCAAGGATTTACTTCCTAGTCTGATGAAGAAAATATATGACAATAGAATGCAAACCATCAAGGTTGGTTGATGCTTAGAGTCTACCCTTCACAACCCAATTGCAGAGTTGAGATTCATATCCATGTTTATACTACAGGCTATGTAGTAACATTCTAGTCTTGAAACATTCATTCAATGCCTATGACATATCTATTGTCGGAGCCATGCTGAAAATATATAACCCTCTTTTCTATTTTTCAAAAATTGTTGGTACCCTTGTGTTTAACTTAAAAAATATATATATATATAAAAAAAAAATCTACCATCTTACTTTTCTTTTCTCAAGAGATCTCTTCTTCTTAATTAGTTAGAAATCTACCAACTTACCGAAAAGAGAAAGGAATCCATGGGAGACTATTTCTTCTC
>NC_056559.1:939033-952901 GCF_013358625.1 Macadamia integrifolia | reverse complement strand
CTCTCTCTCTCTCTCTCTCTCTCTCTCTCTCTCTCTCTCTCTCTCTCCGAGCTTTCTTCTACCTCGACTGCGGCAATGACAGTGGCTTTAAGGATGGAAAATCGCCAGAGCAAGTGAGGGAGAAGAAGAATGACCTACAACGTCAGGGCTGGTTAAGTTACCTAAGACAACATGTATCTAGCGGTATTGATGTAGTCTATCTAATCCAACGGTCTACATTTGCTAGCACACCTGATTCCAAGGTGTCCTGCTAGCTTTCAAGACCTTTTCCCTTAAAAAATATTAGAAAAACGATATACCAATAGAAGCCCTAAATTCTAATATAAAAATTCAGGGTTAAATTTTAGGCCGGGTTGGGACGGGCTTAGGCCTCAACCCGAGCTCAACCTAACCTCGACCCAAGGTTGGGGTTTTTCAACCCTAACCCGATCTTTGGGTAAAAAAACTTGGCCCAAACCCTGTTTGGGCTTAGGGCGGGCCAGGGCGGATTTGAATTGTCAGGGCCAAATTTTCACCCCTACTCTCCTCCTTGTTGGACTCTAGGCTATCAAGCTTCCATAGGACCCATCAAGCTTCTGATTTTTCCCCTAGGAGGGAGTTTGGGATAACCAATGTATCCACCATGAATAACCTGAGTGTTAAAGGCCAAGGTTTTCTTGAGACTATGGCTATGATAAAAGCTTCCAAGATAGTTTTGGTCCTGGTTGAGGTTCCATTCATCTCTCTGGACTTCTCTTTCTTTGTAATTTTTCCTATATTTATTTGTATACGAATTTTTATGATTTATTTTGTTTTCATCATGATAGTCAAGGTTCTTAATATTTTTGGTGGATCTTTGGCACTGTTAAGGTTTGCTTAATTAGAAATCTCTATGCGTTCATGTGTTTAGTTTAAAGTTTCATATCTTGTTTATCTTTCAAGTATGCTAACCTTTGCTTTGTAGCTAGACCGATGGGTATGTGTCTCTAAACGTTGTCTTTTTATTTCAGTATTTTATTACTTTTGTATATTATATTAAGCATGCATTGGGTTTATTTTTGCCAAAGTAATAGAAAGATCGGTTTGTATAGAGTGAACTCGGGTACCTAACACTTTCCTTGCATCCTAACTTGACCCTTACTCAGACTATTAGTTTGACCAATTTCCTCGTAGGGTGGTTATGATGTTATTTTTGTTATGTGTGGGTCCTAGGCACTAATTTTTAGGTGGCTACTCTTATTTGATCATCCTTTCTTATTTTCCAAAAGATGGGATGGAGGACAAGGCCGTGCATGCCCTTCTCCCCCCAAATTTGTCCTCACATAGAGCCTTGCGAATGCATCTTGTATCTAGATGATTATTTGTCGTAAACCTCAATAAGGTTGGCGTAAAATTAATTTGATGATTGTTCTCTTGAAAATATAGATAAAACGGGTGCTGATGGCATTTTCAGAGCCCATGATGGTTCCATATTTACTACTTTTCGTCGTTCATTTTTATCCAGAAATAAGGCTGCGTTTGGTAGTCATTCAGTTCTAAAAATGACGTTTCGTGTCAAAAACAAAATTTTCAGTTTCTGTGTCAAAATGCCGTTTAAAAAAAAAAAAGGGTGTTTGGTGAACCTGTTTAGGAACAATTACCCTAGTTGTTCACTTTTTTTTTTTTTTTTAATTTAATTTAATTTAATTTTATTTAGAACGACATTGAAATAACGGAACAAGATTTTGTCGTTCTATCACTTCACGTCTCTAGTGTTTTTTTTTTTTTCCCTTTTTTGTTCCAAAAAAACAAAAGAAACCAAGGGCCCGTTTGATAACGTCTATATCGTTTCTGTTTCAAGAAATGGCAGAAACATAAATTTCCATTTCTAGAAATAGAAACGGAATTGAAGGTGTTTGATAAGTTATGTTTCTGGAAATCGATAGTAACCAGCGAAAGAATGGCCACGAGTCATTTCCAGAAACGGCGAAACAAGTAGAACTTGTTTTGCCTAGGTCGTTCTTGAATCATAAATAGGTAGAAATTTTAATTTATATTTCTGAAAACAAGTGAAACAAAATAGTTTTATCAAACGTTTTTTTGTTCCGTTTTTGATGTTTCTGGACATATAAATGGTAGAAACGCGTTTCTTAAAACGTTATCAAATGGGCCCCAAGTTGACACCAAACGCTTTGTTCCCATATAACGGAAAAATGTCAGAAACGTTTTTCTGGATTACTACCAAACACAGCCTAAATTCTTTGTCGCATATCAATATCTAATTCATGGTGTCAGCTTGGCCAAACAAACTGGAATTTCTAACTAATGGGTGAGACTATTGCTGTATCGATTGTGCTACTTGTTCTTTTGGATTCTATCCCTTGGAAAACTCCGTGATTATGGATTTGAAGTTTTTTTTTTGGCAAAGAGAATTCTGTCAAGTTCTTTCGGACTCAATGCTTACCTCTCTCTTATATATTGAAAAATCTCATATATTTATAATGAGGGAAATGCGTTTGTAGACTCTTTTGGCGAAGATGGCTGTAAAATATCAAACCCTAGTGGTCGTGGGTTCAAGTTCGAAAGCAACCTCTTGTCTAGATAATGAGAGATGCCTTTTCATTTTTTTTTCGTTCTCATCATTACAAAAAGAGAATTTGACCAAAGGGCACTAGGAGGCGATACTCCACTTGAGGTTGCAAATCTAGAACCATTGTTGAACTTAATTATGTTTTTAGATATCAGTCTACCTACAACAACAAATTCAGCCTTATCCCAACTTAATGGGGTAAGCTACATGGATCTCTGCAAAAATCAAAAGGAAAAGTAAAAATTAAAAGGAAAATAATGCAATACTCGCAAGTAAAGGTCAGTTAAGTGGTGTTGGCTACATGGATCCTTACCCTCCAATCGGCTCTATCTGAGGCCATACTTCTCACTACTTCTCTTATGATCATTTTAGGCATGCCCCTAATTCTTTTTTCTTATTTGATCTAAATCAGATCACTCCTCCTCACTGTTGCATCCCCAACCCTCTTAAACATAGCCATAATACCTCAAATGACTTTCTCAGAGTTTATCATGGATTCAGGCAACTCCCAAATCATCTCTAATATGTTCATTCCTTACTTTATCCTTTCTAGTTTTGCTGCACATTCACCTTAACATCTTTATCTCTGCTACATATAGCTTATCTATATAGAACTTCTTAACTGCCCAACATTTTGCCCTATACATTATAACCTGTTGTACTACAGTCCTATAGAAATTTCATTTAACTTTTAAAGAAATATGTTGATCACACAAGTGACACAACACTCCAGATAAACCTTTTCACTTCGTCCGTCAGACTATAAATCTCTGTGAAATATCATCCTCTATGTTACCTTCTTTATTTATGGTTGACACTAGGATATCTAAAATAATCACTTTGTGGTTTTTCTCTCCTCAATTTTCACCATATCATTATCCATCATAGTATGACTAAAGTTACACAATATATTTTACGTCTTCGATCTACTTATATTAAAAGTTCTTGTTTCTAAGGTTGATCTCCATAACTCCAATTTAGCGTTAATCCTTGCTTTTGTATTATCCCCTGCCTTAGCTTCTTCCGCCTCTCCCCCTTAGGCCCTGCATTTGAAGCAGCTGCTCTAGAGTCAGAGCCACTTGATCCTTTCACCATCTCTACCTACGTAATCCTATCCATTTGGCTTGTGAGCCGGCTCTATGCCTCAGCTTGCTATACCTATCTCCACTCTGCATGTGTCGCATAATCTTCGGGCTTGTAATCACAATCCTCATCAACAGAGTCAATAAGGACTGCTGTTGGTCATCTCTCTAAAATTGCCTCATCAAATTCTTTGTATGCCCTTTCCTTTTTTGCCATCTTTAACCTTCCTCCCTATAGGTCCTTAGACATGCCCATTTGAATTTGATAAGGAACTTGTAGTGTATTTGGCCATATTTTTGCATCCACTAGCGCTGCTTCAATCTAGTGGCACCTCTAGAATTTAGCAATTTCCTATAATACCTACATTTTGAAATTTTCTTATCATTTCCTAATGGCTCTCCATGCAATCATGCCATTTCTCCACCTCCAGTCTCAACCATTGTTCAGCAATTTACAACACCGTTACATTAAAAAAAGAAGAAGAAGGGCATGTATTATGAGTTATTCATCATCATTCCAAAGTCCTAATATAATTATATTATTATTTCCTATTTTTCCCCTACCTCTTGTATTTTTTTCTTAATTAATTTTTTTTTATAATTTTTTAATAAATAGGAATACCATAGTTAATACAAAATTATAATGGAATGAAAGTAACACTTCGGCTCCATTTGATTGCAAGGTAAATGGAAGGGAAGTGAAAATTTTCAAACTTGAAGATAAATTTTTTTTAATTATCGGAAAGAATTCACTAAAAGGTTAACATAGTCCTACACCAGCGTGAGGGCCAATGGGAGCATGTGCAGAAGCATCAACAGTGGTGGGATTTTTGTCTTTCATGAAGGGGGAGGTCATTTCGCCCATTGTGTTTGGGTGTAGAGACATGTTGCCTTTTAGGGTTCTTTTTCTTTATTACCCAACATGATTATATAAACTATTTAAATTTCTTGCGATGTTTAGTAATTATACTTTTAGATTTAATTTTTATTTTACATTTCAAATCCAAGGGATGCTTTTTTTTTTTTGTACGACCCATATTGGGGTGAGATAGTGACCCACTAGGGGACAGCAAGGGGGCAACTAGGCCACACTTATTACTAACTGTTGAGATGACCATAGTTAGTTTACTACTTATCGTAGTAAGTCTTGCAGATAGGTGTGCTTAGTCAGTGATACCCTACTTTCCTTATTTGGTTGTATTCTTCTTATAAATAAGAAAAACCTCTATCATTACTAACACGTTGAATTATTCTCCAATCGTTGGTTCCTAATTCAACTTTGACTACTAATCTAGTACTATATTTCAAGAAAAGGGGGGGCGGTGTTAGGAGGATTGAACAGAAGCCAACTACCTAGCTGCTTGCCATTAAGCTAGAAGCTTATCCCAAATCCTAGGGATTTAGATGTAAAGTGAAATTTAATAATCAAATATGGAATGATTTCTAACAATGTGGGACTAATGATTTAAAAAGTTTCTTTATTAGGTTTTACTTCCCTTCAATTCCTTTGCAACTCAACTACCAAACGGATTCCCATTTCTCCGCAATACACGTTGCATAATTTGGAGAAGGTATATGGGTTGTGCCTTTTCCCTCTTACTCTCATATTCTTTTCCCATCTCTCATCTCTTGTCTTCCTGTCTCCCCAACCCCCACACACAACACCCCAACCCCCCAAAAAAAAAAAAAAAAATTCTGTTTGGACTTTTTCAATTTGTTTTGTATAGATCCATGTAGCCGATCCTTTTGTTGTTGTAGTATATAGGCCCATATCCAGTATATTGGGCCAACAGGCTTAAACATGTCAAGGCCATATTCAAAGCAAAATAAAGTTCCAAACAAGCAGCTCTGGGCCTTGTTACGGGCCTAAATTAATTCTGTCCCATTTTGTCTTTTGGGCTTTCCTAGAAGCCCAAAATCTTAACCCAGACTACAAAGTAGTTTCACCACAAGACCAAACACAAGAAGGAGCCATGAAACTATTAGTTTGTCCTAATTTCCAATTTAAGATCTAGAAAAGAATAGCATTGGTTTCACCAAAAGCACAAAAGTGGAACCAAGAAAATCTTAGGGCCCGTTTGATAACATTTCTATCATTTCTGTTTCAAGAAACGATCGAAACATAAATTTCCATTTCTAGAAACAGAAATGGAATTGAAGTTGTTTGATAAGTCATGTTTCTGAAAGTCGATAGTAACTAGCGAAAGAATGGCCACAAGTCGTTTCTAGAAAAAGTGAAACAAGTAGAACTGGGTCATTTCTTGAACCATAAATAGGTAGAAATTTCAATTTCTATTTCTGAAAACAAGTGAAATGAAACAGTTTTATCAAACGCTTTTTGTTACGTTTAAACGGAAGAAACACGTTTCTTGAAACCTTATCAAACGGGCCCTTAGTGTGTCCCAAGTTCCTAAGTGTTATAGGAAGAACACTAGCTAGTTTCCCCCACAAAGCACCAAACACAAGTGAAGCCATGAAAATCTTAGAGTCTCCTAAGTTTCTAAGGTCTAGAAGAACACTAGATTCACCAAAGGAAACAATTGGCGCAGTGTGTCCTAAGTCCTCAGATCGTAGAAGTTAGAACTAAGTTCTAAATGGAAGGGTCCATGTATACGTTCAAGGTTAAATATTCTTTTTGACTGGTTTGGTCTTGAGGATTCAATGGACAGGGTTCTTAAGTTATGAAACGTTGGCCTTAATGGGCTTAGGCTATGTTTGGTTGTAAGGAAAATTAAAGGGAAAGGAAATGAAATTTTTATACTTTAAAAAGAAATATATGTAATCATTACCCATGTGACGTTAACATTAACTTCAAATCATTCCATATTTGGTTATAAAATTTAACTTTTCTTTGCATCCAAATCCCTTTGCTATAATATGTAAAATATATCATTACTAAATATGGTTAAAAAAATTAAATAGTTTATACAATCATATGGGGTAATAATTATAAACATTTATTTTTGAAGTATGAAAATTTCACTTCACTTCCCTTTAAATTCCCATTGCAACAAAACGGAGCTTTAAGAAAAATAGAGTTTCATTAAAATTTTTTTGTTTGGGGGAAGGGGGGGAAGGGAATCTTGCTTGGTGTAAATAGGTTGGTTACATCAAGCCTAAGACGAAGACAACTTTGCCCTCGATTCAGGTTGACTTGAGCCTTTGCACAGTGGAGGGTATTTTGGTAATGAAAAAAATTACTTTCAATATGGTGCTTTTTCTCATATGAAAAAAGGGTTAGTGTTACACAAAGATAGTGACAATTTTTATCACCATTCTTGGTTACACAAAGCTTTACCCTTTTTTGCCCCCTTTTCATTTAAGAGGGGTAGGAAAACTAGTTTTTAGGGTTTATATATCACAAGCACATGCAATGACCTGGTATAGCAGAAGGCTGCAGACTGATAAGAGATTCATAGGAAGAAGCCATTGCCATACCTGAATCATTGAGGTAAGGATTATATCAGAGAAATCAAGAATCTTCTCTCTCTCTCTCTCTCTCTAAATCTAGGAAATATTTTCAATTTGGATAAGGGGCAGATCATCCACAACCTGTTCCACCACTTGCTTCAAGGGACAACCTACCATGTGGGCCAAATTATTTCAGCTAACCAGAAATAACAAGAAAGCAAGGGATGACATATGCATGGAAGTTTTGCTACAGATATAGTGATAATTCTTCCTCTTTCAATAGTCAAGATCTTGGTTTTTCAGAGATAATTCTTAATTTCTCTTTCAATAATCAAGATCCTGGTTTTGAAGTATAGGCACTTGTGATAGTCTTAGCTGTAATGACTTACAGGCACAGATATATCTTCAGTATGGTTTAACTTAGTCTTTCCACCTCAGTAGGTTGAACACAAATCATGGTCAGCATACCCATGGGTATGCATGAATGCAAAGAAATGCATGCATGCATACATGCGGTAGTGGGTTTCCATATCGCTGAATATAATTTTAAAGTCATGAGACAGATATAACAGAGAGTCCAGATGGGTATTTTCATGTCCACAGAAGAATAGACATTAAGTGAAAGCTGTTAGTTGGCATGTCATGTTGAGACGTGATTCCATAACCAGATCTTTCCTTCATCAGCTGTAGAAAGAAAATGGGGACCTAAATGTACGACCCCCAAGGCCTTTCTTCCTCTCAGATGGGCTTCCTCTTGATGTGACTCTCTCTCTCTCTCTCTGGGGTTGGCCCGTGAGCCCTTCTCTTACATTTGCTTTTTGATCCCTCACACAGCCAAGATGAACTTAAAAAGTTGGTTCCCTTTTAGAACCCAACTAGGAAAAAACAAGCTTTTTCTTATTGTGCTCTCCTCTGCTTTATTCACTGTTAATTCCTTCCTTCTCTCAGTGATACCAGTTTTTTGGGTGTTACTCTAGTGACTGTCTGTACTTCTTGGCTTCCTTCCAAAAAGAAATCACCTTGTGATCATGGGCCCACTAAAGCCTACTCGCCACGTGTTGACATGGTTGGTCGCAATCACTCACATGACTCTAGCAGACAAATCACATGCTGATGTGTCTAGCATGGAATTTTCATGTATTTTTCTTTTTGGAATTAGCTTTGTGGACAAAAATGTAAAGGAAAACTCACAGTAGCTAACAGAAATAATGAGAGGCTGTGGGAAAGGGATGAACAAGGAGGATATCATTTGCTTAATTTTAGTTAGAAAATTCTATGATACCGAATATGTAAATTCTTAACTGGTGTGGCACAAAAAACCTGTATAGTGTTGTTGTGTTGGCTGTACTACTTAGAGATTTAATATGGAAGAATATATGTTACATACTTGAGAAACATGAAATAATGGGAATTGAGAATGTGCTAAGGTTGGTGAAGAAGATATCTTTTATTGGAATTAACTTTGTTAGAGTAAATACCAAGAAAAATACGAAAGTAAACAGATAATAGGTCTGCACAACACAGATTTAACGAGGTTCACACACCAGTGTGGTGTGCTATGTCTTCGGGTGAAGAAAAAGATGTTTCACTATGCAAAAGAGAGATTACACCCAAGCAGCGGTGAGAAAACTCTCCCTGAAACCCTAGCTCGAAAAACCCCCAAATACAATAACTTTCTCAACAGATGTCAGAAAATTTCCCATTTGAGTCGCCACCAAAATATATCGGAGCGGGTCAATATTCAAAACGGGTCAAGAATTTGAGACAAACTTGACAAAATTAACTTTGATATACAAATATGCAAATTAATGAAGTCTTTGACAGGGAGTGTGGTAGAAAAATGATATATTTTCATTTTGTTGGATAGCAGAAAGATGTATTGATTCATAAGTATTAAAGAAAAATTATAATTAGGGTTGGAACAAGTTAAAATTACTAGGAATGAATATGTAACCATGAGAGAGAAATCAGGCAAATAATTACATACAACACGAAAAATTTAGCGTAATTTGGCATGAATGCTTATATGCATCTAAGAGAACTAGAGATGATCAAAGATTTTTCATTAAGCCAGAAAATACTATCTATACTACTCTCCACTTCGCAAAGTGATTTTCATTAATTCTCTTATATCAAGGGTTTTCCCTACAGAGAATAATATATAAGTAACCTAATCCTTATACAATTATAATTTTACCCATATATGAAATGGATACACAACCTGATACAATAAAAAAGTCAAATAATAATTATGTGTACATGCATAATACAAGATACACCCAATCTCAACAAAAATTTCAAAGTAAAAATCAAATGGAAAATTTTCAAAATTATCACTTCTTTTTGAAGTCTCTCTCTCAATCATCATAAGAGAGCTTTATCAGAATATAGCTTGTATTGTCCCACCCATTTACCATTTCAGGCTGTACCTTCATTTTTGGTCGATTAGATGACCCAGGATCATGAAGTTTTGGGATTTGAAAGGAGGAGAAAAAAAAATTGAAACATCATCAGATTTGACCGTGAATATATTTATGAATAGGTGACAACAACATAAAACACAATATCATTAAAGAAGGAATTTGCTTTACAATCTTTGCAACTCGGAGGTAGAAGAGATGTGGGCTCTTAACATCTTTGAAAGAAACTAATTTTCAATGCCATCCGAGGAACCTTATTCAATGCAATCCTTCAAACCCCCCACCCCCTCAAAAAAAGAGTAAAATAAAATAAAAAATTAAAAAATTAAAAAGATTCGTTATATGTGAGTTCACCTAGACATACATGTGAGAATCCAACACCTATCACTTTTGTTTTCATATGTACCCTTCTTCACCCTATTAGTGGCAAGATGTGAACATGTATTGGATCCTCACATGTACGTCCAGGTGAACGTACGTGTAGAGGATCCAAACTCCTCCCCCTCCTCTTTCCTTTTTTCTCTCTATAATAGGAAGAAAGATTTTGAATCTTCAGCACAATCTGTATATTCAGAATAGGTCCTAGAATAAAATGGAACATCTAGGTTCTCTCTTTTATGGGAAAGAGTTAGTTAAGCAAGCGGTATAGGCAAACACACCAATGGATTGTGACAAAATGGTATCGATTATAGGAGCATAGCAAGGTCATTTAATATGAGGAGGAGATATTATAGACCATAGTTAGTAAAAACGTTTTTAAAATTATGTTTCTTTTTTTTTTCTTCTTTTTTATTTTTTACCAATTTAAACACATTTTTCCATTTGTTTCCCAAATATATGGAGAAAAATGTCAAGCGATCATCATTTCTATTTTTAAACACTTTTAAAACATGCCCCCCCCCCCCTCCTTGACATTTTTTAAGAGATTAAACTTTTTGAACACAGTGACTACTTAATTGACCATATCTCTGTCTCTCAAACTCTGATCAACCTGATTCTTTTTCCAATGTGAAGTTGACTCAAATTGTTATATTTCTCATGATATCACTTTCAACTCAAGTTCAATGCACAGATCCCAAAATTGAACTACAAACTAATACATATGTTGAAAAGTGTTTCTAAAGTGATGATTCCTAACTCCAATTGAATATGCATTGTATATGTTGATAAGAATAAATATCACAGCCAAACCACATTGCTCAACAAGAGTTTGGACATGTTTTTTTTTTGTTATGGTGTATGAATTTAGAATTGGCATTTGATGATAGGTATGTCTTGGACTTATAATGGGTTGTAGTATATAATGCATTAATGTTGGATTTTGTAGCTATTTTGAACATTAAATGTGTGTATTTATGTAATAATTCCTTAATTTATGAATATACTATAATTTTTTTTTCTTTTTTTGAAATATACAAGTTTAAAACCTGTACCATCCATTTTTTTTTTCCTTGTTCCTTGTGTTTTTTACTGTACTATTTGAAGTTTTTCACCCTACAAAACTCATACTGTCTATTTTATTTATTTTTTCTTTTTTGTCGTTCTCGTTTTTGTTAAGTATGATATAGGCACGATTCAAAGAATCTTTTCCCATTATTTTATATAGGAGAAAAGGATCTCTATTCTTGCCTCATTATTATTATTATTATTATTATTATTATTATTATTATTATTATTATTCTCTAATAAGGTTGCAGTTCTATAACAAAAGAATATTTAAATCAGAGAAAAATATATCAAATTCTTTCTTCTTTGACTCAGAATACATAACCTCATAGAATGTAAAAATTAGATAGATAATGCTACTTCAAAATGAAAAAAAAAATGTAGAAAGTTGGGTCAGGTAAAGCCAAGTGCTTAGATTGAAATAAAGTAGAATAAAAGAATGAAAATTTGGTAAATGATGAATAAGAATAAATAATAAATAAAGAGAGAGAGAGAGACAGAGAGAGAGAGAGACGGAAGGAATAATCTTATAGGAATTGGTTGCATCTTGCATGTGGACAGGCCAGAGAAAGGATGTCTTTTGTGCAGTCGTTGAGTGGGTTGTTGCCGGCAACGATTCCTCCTCCAGTCCTGTGGGACCCATCATCTGTTTCTTTGAATGTCCCATGGGCCCATGCCACGTCATCACATCCTTGACAGAGAGGGAATCTTTACAAACCGCAAAAGGCCCTTCTTCCTGATAAGGACAGTACCCTAAAAGACTTAAAAACAGAAATAGAACCACAGTATCCTGCTTTTTCTCTCAACAGTCGATAGATCTAAAAGAAATATTATATTTTCTAAATCTAGTGAAGAGACGCTCTCACTTGATTTACTACTCGATATTATTCAACTATTGTTGGCCCACAAAAAAAAATTTTTTTGGTAGAAATTGGCCCACATTAAATCCATTAATAAGAGTAAAGAAATAATATATATATATATATATATATATCTGTGAGAGTGTTCTTTGTGGGTAGCGCAGCCTCCACGAGTGCCTTTCATAGTCCTTTTCCTCTGTTTATATAAGTCATTTCACATGAGAGGTGGAGAAAGACAGAATGCGATTGAGGCTGCACTCTCTTACAGAAAACATTATCCCTTAATATATTGACACTGTCCTATGTAGATGAGCTTATATTGATTTAGAGTCCCACTAAGTTGAATCAAGTGTGGGAATAGCTTTATCAATATAAAAATTAAATAGATAAAGTATTTATTGGAGTGTTTACACATCACATGTCAAGTTTTGTGACTTATCTCAATCATATGATTTATAGTAATTTTTTTATAATAATTAAAAATCAATGAGGATATGCTTTCGTAATATGTCTCTAACAATTGGATAAAAAATGGATTCATATGGATTCAACATATTCTTAATAAAATAATAATAATAATAAATAAATAAATAAAAGGATTTACCATATTTTAAATTTGAAACAGCAACTAATATAAAAATATGGGTCATCACTAATTAGAATTTCTCTCTCGATATCACCGGTCACCTTACATTATATCAAAAAAAAAAAAAAAAATCTTTTTCTCGAACCAAAATTTATTTATTCATTGTGCTCAATGATATTATATTTTTCACTTAAACTTAGCTCAAGGTAGCATTGAAATATTGATCAAATTCAGATTCCAATAAACAGTGATGTCCCTATCTAAAAGAAAAATTATCTGCCATGTGTCAAATATCTAGAGTTGCATTAGACATTTTCTTGATTAGTCAAAATTAATAATATCCAAGCGTTTTCTTCAAAGATAATAATAAAAATAATAATAATAATTCATGGGGAATTATTTATTTTTATGTTAAATATATCATGGGACATTGGGACCACAGACTTATTCAATCAAACTAGGAATGCCACGTCTAATCTATGTCTTTAAAGTCATACTATTCCTTGCTCATATATATTTTAATAAGGGTTGGGAATCTACACACGGTTCACATGTAATGGCATACCTCATTATTCCCATATGGGAATCTTACGTGATCATGAAAGAGAGTGTCAAGAAGAGAAAGAGTGAGAACAGCGCATGTACATCCTTTTCCTTTTCAGTGATTAATGACTAAACTAACATAAATCACACCAAATAACAGAGACTAACATACATGAAGGCTCATTTTACCTTTTTATGGGGACTTAGATAATGTTGGAATTTGGCATTTTCGATGTTTAATCGAAAGTCACGGATTTAGTTTGGGATTTGTGAAGATTTGAGGATGGAGGATTAGTGTTTGCCAGAAGGATTAGTATTTTGTAATCCTCATAAAGTATGAATGTCCATTGCATTATTCTCCACACATACATTATCCTAAGATTATCACTGTTCTTTATTGTGATAAATAAATCAAATTATCATAAACCCATCATTAATTTGTCTCAATAACCTTTTGCATCATTTGATTACTCTATTTAACTAGCCACCATATCCCATCACACTTTTTGTTTGATGATGGACAATCAAAAGCTTCAGGAAATTAAGGTGTAAACCATGTATTGTGTGGCCTACACATATCATGATCTTTGGGTAGGGCCCAACCTATCTATGGGGACCTTCTGGGCTCATTGGTGAAAGGAGAATGGGGGCCTATATAAATATCCATTCATTGTTGGGGAGAAAAGGTCAGTTTGGGCTGAAATTCCCGGCCAAGAACCTTTTTTCTGCTGCACTGGTCCAGCCCAGTGTTATCAATTCGGCCGAATAATTCGTGAATTATTCGGCCGAACCGAATTTTTCCAAATTTTATCAAAAATTCTGACTGAATCCGAATTAAAAATAAAATTCGGTAAAATTCATGATTTTTTCAAAAGTGAATATAAAACGCGAATAATTTGGACCGAATCCGAATTAAACCGAATTATTCGGTCCACTTAAACAGTATTTAAAAAAAAAAAAAAAAAAAAAAAA
>NC_056559.1:917406-939013 GCF_013358625.1 Macadamia integrifolia | reverse complement strand
CCCAATAAGCTTTTTTGACCCTTTTTTTGACCGAATCCTTAAATTAATCAATCGAATTATTCCAAATAATTCTCCGCCCGAATAATTCCCGAATCCAAATTTGCTAACTATGGTCCAGCCTACCCCCAAGAGTATTGTAAGACTGTAGACTACTTACTTTTAAAATTGAACCACAAATTGAACCGCTAATGGTTCAATTTAACTTGCCGGTCTTGGTTTATCCTGATGAACCAACTGGTCTGGGTTTTTTCATTTATGCATAGAACATGAAATACTTGGGCAATAGAGCATGAAGACCTATGGGGCCTTATAAAATTGGATAAAAGGTCCTAGACAGGAACCAGCAAAAAGACTTATCTATTTGCCTATCAGTTTCGCCAACTTCCTGGAAGACTAGACTCACAGTTTCAAACCTAGTCAATCAGGTAAGGCTGTAAGCACTGTGAATCTAGTACTTTTGTGTGGTGTGTTTTGAGAGAGAGAGAGAGAGAGAGAGAGAGATTAAAATTCTTAGTCGTGGGCTTATAAGCACAAGTTGAATTGGTATCTTCTGCTTTCATTCTCATGAACGTACACTCACCAAACTATTTCAAATTTCAGAGTAAAGGGCTTCTTTAACCAGTTTTATTGGCCTCTCTCTCTCTCTCTCTCTCTCTCTCTCTCTCTCTCTCTCTCTCTCTCTCTCTCTCTCTCTCTCTCTCTCTCTCTCTCTCTGTGGGTCTCTCTGTGGGTGTCTTTCTGTGATGTGCAGCCATGTATACTAACTAATCTAGATAGTAAGTCGAGCTACATGCACAAATTAACTTTTTGTCTAAGGAAAGTTCACCTTTCCAGACATTCGGTGCCAGTTACTATCTATTTTCCATCCACTCCACTTGGACCAGAGTCACCAACAGATGCTAACACCTCGAATTCCGTCCCCCACCCTCTCTCAGGGGTCTCTATCTCTCTAATAGATAGATTGAATAGTAAGGAGGGGTCGTGGTTCTTGGTTTATATTGCTGGGATGTGGGAGAAAAAGACGGGGTTGTTTGGGGACCATATGCTATTATGCTCCCTCCAAGTGGGCACCCCATGCTGCTACAACCCTAAGATATAATCCCCCCACCTCTCTCTCTCTCTCTCTCTCTCTCTCTCTCTCTCTCTCTGTTTGTATGTAACAGTTCCATTAAATAACGGCCACGCTGCGTCATGGTCATAAAAGGTCCCCATAACAATAAGAAGCTCGTTTGGTTCTTTCTTATTTGCACTACTCTTGGCCCTATATGTATTCACGAGCAGATCATTGATTGACCTTGTCTTTGGCTACAGAGAATTTTTGAATGCTAAGTTGGAATTATTATTATTATTATTATTTTTTGGCTTTCTGTTTGGGCCGGGTTGGGTTCAAATGTGGTTTATGTTTAGGGTTGAATTTTAGGTTCATCATTGGCTGGGGCTTGTTTACAATGAAGGTGAATCCTGTCATTTCTATCTAAAAATTGTGTAAGAAATGACAATTTGATAGTTATGCCATGGTAGATCACTTTTAAATTATTTAAAAAATATTTATAACCCTTTACATAAGGAACTTTTGAAAATAAAGCACGAACCATAAAGAAGTATCACGTTCTAAATGCACATATAGAGGGGTGTCATTTAGACAATTCCTTATCCAAAATTTAAATTATCATATTTTCGTCGACTGACACTTAGATGGACCAAATAGGAAGGCTATGCAATTTTTTTTTTTTTTTTGTGAATGAAAATATATATTAGAAAAAAAAAAAGAGAAAAAAAAATCCAAGCCATTAGATATGCAAGTAGTTTTATTATTTGATAAGATCGGAAAAAAAATTACTTTTGCCATATAGGACTATACTAATTTTGTTAGGAAGAAAAAAAAAATACCCACTAGTGCAGACATCAAGTTGAAAAAGACTATGCTGCCCCCTATTCTAAAGATATTCCTATACTCTTCATGTACATGTGTCAGTAGGGTAACATTCTCTTATCTTTTATTTTTAATATTTATAGTACTTCTACACTTAACTTTTCTTTCCTTTTTTTTCTTCCCCCGGCCCCTTGACTGTCATACAGTGGCTGCACGGTGCCCATACATTCTTAGCTTTTTGTTGGGCTGTGTTGGGGAATACCCCCCTTTTTTTTTTTGTGTTAGACTAGGTCAATTTCACATTATTTCAAAAAATTAATTAATTAAATTAAAGTTACAGGTTTCATACACGGCTGTATATATGAATATATTTGTCACTTTAACCTTTGGATGGGCATAATTGATTAGATGTGTAATACCATTTCTAAAATATGATTTAATTAGAAATAATTGAAGAGCCAACCCAGATCACGGACTTACAGCCGGTAGATATGATGGGTATTTATAAATTCTGTGTTCGAGTGTGTATGAAATCCAGATCTATTTTTATTTATTTTTTATAAACAAACCAGATCATATAAATAACTTAGTATCTCACTATTTCATTTTGAATTAGGTCAGTATGAGCATAAATTAAAAAACAAACCACTTTTTGACCGATACGATCAATCTTATCGGTATCATATTGATATCGATCTCTGGTGATACTAACACATAACAACGGTATATTGATACAATAATAATATTTCAAATTTTTAAATCATGGGACATAGAGAAAAAATCCTTTAAAGGGGGGTATAGGAATACTTTCAAAGTAGTTAATTGTTAAGTTTGTTTCTTTGAAGTGAAAAAGAAAAAGACATAAGTTTCATAGTGGAGCTAACTAATTTATGCTTGAAAATAACAAGAAAAACTTAAAAATTTCTCTCACTCTATTTTACTCCACACATCACAAAAACATAGCTTTTAATATCTGTTAAAAAAAAAATTTTAAGGTAAAAGAAGAATGCTACCCGTTTGTACGACCACTGCATCAATAAATAGATCAATGGGAGGCCACGCAAAGGCATCTTCAGCGTATAAGGTGAGATTTTTCATGTCTACATGTGTCTACGTGTAGATATATATATATATATATATAAAAGTGGGTAATTTTCTTTTTCCCTCCAAAAAATTATAGTTTTAATATATTATGTAGATATAAGTATATGTGTGGTACATGCATGCACACGTATGTCATGCGTCTTTGCCTTATTTTCTAATCTAGGCTTCAAATCTCAAATTATAAAACTTTTGAAATTGATTACTCACGAGGAAAAGCTTGGAACAAAGTCCTTATCTATCACTTGCATAGCCTATTTAACTAGTGAATTCATGAATGAAAATGGCCTTTTTCTTAAGCTTGTCCAGTAATAATAGAGGAGGCATTTTTGACAACGATGTGACTGAAACTGATGGCTTGTGGGTCCTTCGTATTAAGACTGTTGACTCACTACTCATGATTAAATAAGAAACTTTAATTAAGTTGGGTTTTCATTTTCCCATTCCATTAGTTGAAGACAAATGACTCTTTTCATCTTTAAGTTCTTCACAAGAAATCAATGTTTTAAAACTTGTTCATTGGGAAAGAAAAAATTCCATTCCCATCCATCTCTCTCTCTCTCTCTCTTATAGCTGGAGTCAAACTCAGTAACTTGGCAAACATAAACATGGTCTGGTCGTCCAAAACTAAAGTAACCCTGGTTAGTAGCATGTCCCTTTCTCTAGTAGAATATATTGATTCAGTCTAATGTCTCAGTCTATATTAACTTTGTAAATGAACAACAATGTAGGATCTCTTTAAATGAACAATAATTTAGACAATAATTTTTTATCTCTGTTTTTTAGTCCCCCCCCACCCCCCCCCCACCCCCTTTAAGCCAAGTAAATTATATTAATGACATTAATTAGTGACCAAGTAAAAAAATAAAAATATAAAAATAAGTGATCCTTTTATTTTTTTTTCCCTTTTAAAAATATCATAAAATTTTTAAATGATCCATATATAAGAGTAATTTTTTTTGGGTAATATATATAAGAGTAAGTTATGAACTCAAAAGGGACTATCTAAAATTAACCACTTTCTAAAAAAACTCATCCTAAAACATGATTGTTACCTTATGCATTATTATTGTCCTGCGGCAAATGAACAATAGAAGTATAAATCATTATTTTGAAGTTATGTAAATAAATAAATAAAATAAAATTCATCTTCTCAATGCATTCATAGGTATAGGTTGATAAAATGTCTATATCACCATACCTTTTAGGAAGAACATTAGTTTAACCACGTACATTATGTTTCACCTAGTGTGAATATTATTGGTGGACATGACATATGAACTAAATAATGATATGGCAACTTTTTGATCATTTAGGTTTCGATGATTGATTAATTCCAGTTGGACTTGCTTTTTTGACATGCTTAATTTAATTTTTGAAATTCCTTACATAATTAAATTTTGCTTAACCATGCTAGGTAGGCAGCCATGGTCTTTCTAGAATCTCATAAGCTTCCAATAGTTGCCACTAAACACATGAAAATTTTGATTCTTAGAATCTCTCAGTCATGTTGGGATGGAAGGGTGGTCCTGCTTAAGAAAGGTACAAGGGGTCTTTGGACAGAAGGACAAAACCATTCAAAGGAGAAAGCTGTAATGTTTTCACATGTAGAGTGATTAGTATAATCATTTGTGTTAGAACAAACACCAAGAAACACGAATAATAAAGAGTTAATAGATCCGTACGATACAGAGATTTAACGAGTTCACACACCAGGGTGGTGTGCTACGTCCTCGGGCGAAGAAGAAGATGATTCACTATACAGAAGAGAAATTACACCCTAGCAGCGGCGAGGAAAAACTAGCCCTAAAACCCTAGTTGCGTGAAAACCCTGGAATACAATGACTTTCTCAACAAGCAACAATACATTATATATACTCCAAATAGCGGCGAGGAAAAACTCATCTGGACTCTAGCTACCCAACCCCTCTGCTTCCATCACAGATCTCAGAAAATTTTCCATTTAAGTTGCCACCAAAATATGTTGGATCGGATCAATCTTCAAAACGGGTCAAGAATTCAAGACAAACTTAACATCATTGTATAGGAGTGGATTAGTGGAAGGGTGTTGAACTGGTGACTGATGACTTCGTTGAATGGAGTCTAATATGGGAATTGATCTCCTTAATGGATAATGGACTTAATTTTCAATTAATTGTTTTAAAGTATAAAATATTATGTGGGTCTATTAACAACTATAGCTATTATGAGAGAGACAATCAGTTGTTTTGTATAACAGGGTTGGTCGCTAATACTTTATAAATTAGTAGCAATACCTATTAGTTACTTACCCTAACTATTGAATAAAGAAGAGAGTAGACAAGATCAATAGAGAAGATCAGACGAGAGAGGATCATCTTATTAATCAGATGATGTAGATCCGATTATGAGTTCCTTATTGATTCTGTAATTGTTCTAATTTTAAGTTCAACTAATTCGTCATGTTAATTACGACATTAAATTCTAACAAAAAAACCTCAGTACTACCTCTAGGGGTGTCAATGCCAGGCCAAACACTAGTAGGTCCGATCGGGAAAACCCAAATCGGCTTGGCCTGTCTGTTTAAACTTTCCAAGCTCAAGCCCAAACTGAATATTATTCGGTTGTTCTTGATACAAAGGTCCATCCCGACAGTCACCTGACTGGGACTTGCTGATAAGAGTCTGACAAGTTTAAAGTCCGTTTAAAGCATAACATGTTTAAAGCTCGTTTAAAGCCCCTTTATTGAGTCCGACATGCTTAAAGCCCGTTTAGAGATAAATTGTTCAGTAGCTTGATTAAAGATCAGCACCTATCCGACCGTTTATAAATGGGACCATATCTGCTTTATGCATGCCCGACTACCGATTCAAACGATCATGATGCAAGAGGAAAAATGATGAGGCCCCGACCAAGCCCGACTGCTTGATACCCCTTAACTGCCTCCTCCTGTTTCCTTTCATCCAATCAAGTGTACATTCTAGGGAATCATCCGACCATGGATGCACCAAAGAATAAACACTGGTCTTGGAAGCTTAAGCTTATACTCTATTTCTGAGGGCATCAGAAGATTATAATATCATCTTTGACAAACACCAAATGGCAGACTAATCTATTAACTTTCAAACCGGAAATGAGAACAAAAGATCCACATTTTCGATCATGCCAATCAAAATATCAAACTCTAGTGGCTCCTTATTACATTCCTAGAATGTCCTCTGCCTCATGTCAGGAAAAATATTTCACATACTAATCAAGTGATGCCTTGACCTGTAAATTCCAAGATACCTTCTAACGAGGTGTGATCCATCCAGAGTTCAAAAAAAAAAAAAAAAAAAAAAAAACCAACCCTTCAATTTGTTATTTGGTTGGAAGGGAAATGACAAATGATTAATTATTGATTTTGCTTACAGAAGAAATTTATATAACAAGCCAAAAAGAGGGAGACAAACCAGAAAAAATAATGGGCTAATACTCTATACATATATAGTTCCATTTTGATTTCATCTAGCTTAGGTGGGACCAACTTATGATTCCTGCAATGAGAAAGTTGCTTTTCTTTGGACTATTTATATTCTTTATTTTTTAAAACTTAATTTCCAAATTTGACAATCCTTTTGTCCTCATTAATGGGTGAAGGAGTATAAAGAAAGAAGAAAGGAGTATATGAGGTTGACAGAGAAGTCATCAAATGGTCAGTCACTAGTCACTAATCACCACTCACAAACCAACAATTGATCCGGTAGGGGGTGACTCATTTCCAGTTGACAATAGTCAGAAAAAGGTTTCTCAACTTCAAACCAAAGGCTAGTAACCGAGAAGCTTCGGGTGTGGTTTTTTTCACATTAATTAGCAAAAGAAAACTAAAAGAAAGAGAAAAGGTTTCTTTTAAGCATCCTTGAGATTTGAGATGGTGATTTGTCTTTTAAAACCCTTTCTTGAAAACCCCTTTTTTTCTTGACATTTTGTTAATGATTTTAGCAAGAACACATCAACCATTTGGGTCTCTCTTTCTCTCTCTCTCTCCTATTGTACACACCTTTATGTATTAGGTCTAGAACCAATATCACTAATTCTTTGTTTATACATAATTTTATATGAATAATGCATCTTATATTATTCCTTGGGAGCTTAAGTTGTGTATGTGATCCCCAAAGAGGAACATTCTACTCTCTTTTTTTTTTTTTTTTTTTTTTTTTTTTAACTAAAACAAATAGAAGTCATTCAAATGTTTTAATCTATGATAATATATATATATATATTTTTTGAAATTTATGGATATACAATTCTTGTGAATTTCATGGTGGGTCATGACCTAGGAAGCACAGATATGTAACTCATTTGAACTCAAAGTGATTAAAGCAAGTGAATTCAATTCAACTACTTCTTGTCTTTATCATAATAATAATTTTTTGTTTTTGTTTATTGATTGAACTTATCCTTTTTTGAAATGAAGGTAAATCGTACCTATACACTTATACATGCATTTTGGAAACAGATTCACAGAATGGTAACAAGGGGAAAGGACAAAAACTGCTTTGTACTAGTAATAAGTTCCTAGTTTTTATTGGGATAAAAATTCGAGTGTCACAAGAAAGCTCATACAAGTGGTTGGCTTCATTAATTTCTTTGAGTCTTCTAGTTCTGATAGTTCATAGATGTTCAGAATTGACAGTTCATTAGTGCCCTTTGTTTTAACTGAAGAGATCAAAAGCTCAAGTCTCTTCCCATAAGGGGAAAAAACCCTAACTTGCATTACAAGTATATATATATATATATATAAATATATATAAATAATGCAAGTTTTATATATATTTATATATATATCTATATATATAGAAGAGAGCGAGAGAGATGGATCGAGTTCTCTAAAGCCACGGTGAATGAGAATACACCGTGTGGTCCATTGTGACCCCATACAGTAAGGGAGAGAGGGGCCACATCTGGACCGTCTCATCATTCAGCCATTGATAAAGAAAAAATTCTTCCATTTTTTATCCTCTTTGTTTGAAAGTCAGTATTTTATTCTTTCTTTTAAAGTAATGATTAGGAGGAAGGAGTTAATCAATCCCGGTATGATCTGATCCATGTGATTGTGGGGTCAGTATGAACCCGTGGGACTAGTCAAGCCAAAGGCCTGGATACCCATCGCTAGCAAAAAAAAAAATTGAGGAAGGAGCTACAATTCCAATTGTAGTTTTGTGGATTGTAACAATGTGTTTTAGAGTCTGAAAAAAGTATCAAACAAATTATAGATAAATATGCACATTAAAGACTTTTTTAACTTGTCAAATATCCACAAAGGCCTCCTAATTGGTTAAAATGCTGTATGGACCCTTGAGTTTTTCTTCATTACGAATTAGTATGTTTACTTTTCATTTCCTTTTTGGATAATCTCAAATATAAATTCTCTGTTGTGTTCTGAACATATTTGTATATATGTTATTGTAACATAGGCCAAGGCAAGAACTGAGTTGGGGGGGGATTCATAAACAATATGAGTACACATGTCAGCAGTATTTCCATAGAATGTCTGAGTTAGAGATCGCCTCTCATTAAAGTCTAGAATTCCCTTTTTTCCTTTCTCTTCATTTAAAATTGTAGAAACCTAAAGTCTAGAAATCCTAGTGTGGTTGCTGTGATTCTAACCCTAGTGAGAGTGGGCCAAGATATGGACTAGGGTGCATTAAAAGTTTAGTGAAACAACATACCTAGCTAACTTACCTTTTTTTCGCTAAGAATCAGCAACAAATTTTATCCCCCCCACCCCAACCCCCAAAAAAAAAAAAAAAAAAAAATACAAACCAAGCTAAAAGGTCACAAACAAAAACAAAAATAATCAGACTATTTATCCACCTTTGGCATGGTCATCAACTGATAAACAGTTTGACATAAATAGTAAAAGACCTCATCTAAATCTATCTTGGATCTCCATTGAATATCCCAACTAATATAATTTAAAGAGAAAACAGGTGGCACATTTTCATTTTTAATACAGAACACTACCAATGTCGAGTCACATTCCACCCGTAGCTATGTAAACTTCAAACTCATAATAATCTTAATTGCTTCAGGCTACGAACTCACCCAATAATTTGACGGAATACCTTCATATGAATAAATAAAAGCATCATTTTCGATCACCCAGGAAATCCCCTATGCCTAGCTGGCTTACACATTACAAGTATCCTCTCTCTCTCTCTCTCTCTCTCTCTCTCTCTCTCCATTTTGGTAAGTTTCTCCTAATTAATGTCTGTGGGGGAACCTCATAGACCTAGCTTGGATGACTTTAGTGTCCTTCAGGGTGTGTTTGTCTCTTTTGTGTGAAAACAATGCTTCTAATTACATCCTCTTCTAATTTATCACGACAGCTTTGAAAGGGACCATTAGGAGTGGTAGGTGAAGGTGGCTTTACTCAAAATATTCACGTTTTATCAACAACACTCAACTAGCTAGTTACCTCATGTGCACTGTGCAAGCTACCCCTATTAAGCTACGGCAAATCAAGTACATGGCTTAAATAAATATGGATCCAAGCCAACTTACCATAGAATGAATCCTAAAATCCATTTTTCACCAATTTTTTTTTAAATAAATAAAAAAATCTTAAAATACATTAGGTAATATATTCTGATTCAGAAATTATTATGCCTTGAGTCGACTCATGGCCAGGCCAACCATCATCCACATGTCTGACATTCACTCACTGTCTCCTATTGTGGGTTTTAAGAAACTTAGGATTGTAGAAGTGAGAAGGAGAATAGTTGCATACATCCACATGTTGGCGGGAATTTAATCTCACAGCGGAAGGGATTGGATTGGTATCTCTTGCGTTCGAAATCACAATGACAAAAATTAACTACATGGAAATGAAACGGTTTACCTTAGAACCTCAATTGAAGTTTCTCCTCCAGATAATAGTTATTCTACACTTGAGCAACAGCAGGGATTGATTTCAATACTTTGAAACTACGATCTACTTTCTATTGGAGAAGAGTGATCCACCATTAAAGTTTTCTCTTTCACACATACTCACTCATAAAGGAGAGAAGGAAGGGAAAGAGAAAACGTGGGAGAGAAGAGATTGGTTCTAAAAAAAAACTAAATCTCTCTTCTTTGTCCTTTATATAATAAAACTCCTTTTAGAGTTTTCTCTTTTGGTCAAATCTTTGTTTCTTAAACAAAGAAAGCCAAATTTTGGTGGTAGAGAACAGTTTTCAAAATTGAACAACTACTTTACTTCTAAAGTGGGAAGAGGTAAAATCTAAAATGGATTGCTATCTTTCTTATTATGAGTGACAATATAATCAAATTATATTTTATTCACTACCATAAATAAAAATAATAATTAACTATTTAATATTCCCAAATATTGTCATGCTATATTAACTCTTTATTTGGATATAAGACCTTTCACTTTTCTAATATCCCATAATGAACTATGGGCATGTAATTTAATATTGCCTAACCCTAGCTCATTGTACATGATTGTTTCAGAGATTTTGTGAACATGAACGAACGTTGAAAAATATATTTTAAATAAAATTTAATAAATAAAATATTATTTTTTTATATTAAAAAATAAATTTGTAAACAATTTACAAAAATGACACTGGTATTAGATTTCTGTCCGATCAAGTATAGAAATTCTCTCTCCTCGATATTCCCCAATTAAGGGCAGTGGATCCCATATTGACGATTTCTTTAATTAATAATGTGAGACCATGTATCCAACGTACCAATATATAGTCCGTAGGACGTCAACCATTGGTTTACCAGAATACGCGATAGAACATTACAATAAATAGGATCTCTCAGGTCAAAGGTTAAGTGATGGGTACGAATCTCCTCCTCACACAATTGGCAATAGCACATGCGAGATTTTTACCAGATTCCTTTCTATATATACACAGTATGTGTAGTTACATTTATGTACTAAAATCACATCCCTGTAACATACAATGTAACGACCATATGAACAGGATGTCCGGTCTTATCACTAGTCGAGAATAATTTTGGTTGAAAACCCATGGAACAACTTACAAACCCAATAACAAATGTCATGCATAAATGAAAATAAATAATCTTATTAATTAACCGGGTTTGATGGACATACATATCCAACACTACATTATTCTTAGGACTCAGTTTTTATGCACGTATTTTTATATACACAATCATTACCTTCCAACTATTTGATGGGGGGAGGGGGAGAAGGAAATATATTTACACTTCCCCAGTTCCCCCTTTCTCACGCCCACTCAACGGTTGAAAGTGTGACCATGTATATACACGGTCATGCATAAAACCTTTTGCCATATTCTTATCTATCCCATTGATATAACTAGATTCACAAACCCCTAATTAAAAGATACCTTAACCCTTTTTTTTTTTTAAATCAAATACTACAAATTCATCCCGAAGGTGTATTCTATTAATTTTTTATGTTTCCACTTGAAAAGACCTATCTTATAAGAAAAGGTGTTCACAGGTATATTTGGAAAGGGAATGTCCCACTCAGAACCAATGTGGGATTAATATGATTAACAAATTCATTTTTTTTTTCCACTAAAAGGTCAATTGTATTAAAGAGAAAAAAGAATTATACAAGAGAGAAAAATTAAAGACTCCAAAAACATAAAAAACAATGCATCCAGACGGAACCCCCACCTTCAACATGGTCATCATCAGCAGGGGAAACAACTGGATCAAAAGAAAAGAAAGCATAGCTAACATAAACAAAATCTAGGATAGTGTTAAGCATTAGAACTTAATTCATCGCGAACCCTTGCTTTCCACATAAGAGGAACCACCGAAGCCTCAGACTTTGTAGCAGATTTGGCCAGAAAGTCTTCTATGAGTTGGTTTCTCCATGACAGTGGGTTATCTTCCGCCAAGATCCTTAGTTATCTCCGTACTTGCTATCAATGCCTGGAATTCAGCTTCAAAATTAGTGGTAATCCTAAGGAACTTGTACCCGCCCTCAGAGAACCATCTGCGTTAACAAATCTTGCTCAGAATAAATTACTCATTAGAGATTTTTCTTGCCTCACTAGCTAGACCAGTTTATTTGGGCATGTGCCATTCACCTCTATAAGGTGCCTGTTTCCTAGACCTCCCTCGAATTTAGGCTTACATATACTGTCCCATTTGACTGATAAGTTTTTTGCCATGTCAATGTCCCCAAACCAAATAAAGTTCCTCATCCAGCACTCCACCAACTTAACAACAGACTCTGGCTATCAATATATTACAAAATTGTGAATGGGCATACCTACAATCATAGAGCAAACAAACTCTATTATTCCTGCTATAGAGAAAAGTTTTTCTCGCCACCCTTATAAATGAGACTTGATCTTATCCATTAGATGCATCAGCCTATCTTTAGAGACTCTGCCTTTGAAGATCTCCACACCAAGGTACCTCGTAGGTAAGGCGCAAACCAAAATGTCTAGCTCTTCAGAAACAAATCTCTTGCAGTGAGGGATGACTTAGACTACTTGCTCTTTTCCAAGTTTATTTTTTAACTTGAAAGTCTTGGTACATAAGCAAGAATGATTTAAGGTTCTTGATATATCTGGCCGATGCATTCATGAAAATAAAAATATCATCTGGAAATAACATATGACTCAAAACTTGCACCCCTCTTAGACCAGGAAGGATCTTCAGCTTCTTGTCCTCCACCATTTTCCTTAGACCCCTATAGAGAACCTCTTTAGCCAAAATAAAATGGATAGGGGAGATGGATCACCCTGACGAAGCATTCGTTCAACTAAAAAAAAAAAAAAAGGGCCACCATTGAGAAAAATTGAAATTCTTGATGAAAACCAGAATTGATCCACCCTGACGAAGCATTCGTTCAACTAAAAAAAAAAAGGGCCACCATTGAGAAAAACTGAAATTCTTGATGAAAACCAGAATTTGGTGGAGCCACCCAACCCATTTCTCTGAGAATCCGAACTTCCTTGAGACGAAAAAAAAAAAAACTCCAAGATAGAGTGTCGAAGCCTTCTGGAGATCCAGCTTGATTTCTATGTGCCCGCCACGAATAGTAGAGTGCAAAAGATTTGCTAGCTCTAAGGCCTAACCTATGTTTATAGAGATAATCTTCCCTTTCTGGAAAGCATATTGTTCTTCTCACACTAATCTATGAAGGATTTCAGAGACTCTGGATGCCATGAACTTGAAGAGAGGTTTGCAACAAAAATTTGCCATATAGATATGGTGAAATTTATCTAATGAGAGGGCACCTTCAACCTTAGGGATCAAGGTGTGAAAGCTATTATTTACCCCTTCAGGAATTATTCCATAACAAAAAATGTTTAACAACATTGCAAAAGCTAAGACCCACTATATCCCAACAACTTCTGAAGAAAGCTCCTGGGAAACCATTGGGACCTGGGGAGCTGTCCTGGTCAACGTCCCATAGTGCTCTTTTTATTTCATCCATAGTTGGAATAGAATCCAACATAGTGTGGTCCTCTTCAGAGATTACTTCAGGCACACAATCCAAGCGCTCTGGATGGTTGATAGTGGGCACGAACTTATAAAACTACTCATAAAAATCAACTACATGAGTGGTACTTTGTCGCGGTTAGAAAGCTTTAAGCGGTCAGGTGAAGGGATTGCAGGGGCCAAGAAATACTTTTATGCCTTCGCATCTACTCTTTGCAGATGACTTGTTCATTTCATTAAAGCCGACATGCGTGGTGTGAAACATCTACAAAGCTTTTTGGATAGGTATCAATCTTATTCTGATCAAGGGCTTAATTAAAATAAAAGTCATATGTATTTTGGCCATATCCCTACTGCAAGGAAGCTTCAAATTAAGGAGGTATTAAATATCCCTAAATGCCGATTCCCAACTTGGTATTTAGGTGTTCAGATTTTCAAAGGTAGGGTAAAGAACAGCCTCATTATGCCTTTGATGGATAAATTCAAGGAGCAACTAACAAGTTGGAGGGTCGTCTGCTTTCAATGGTAGGAAGCGTTGAGTCGGTGTGATATGTTATGAGCAGCATTCCAGTTCACAATTTTTCTATCTATTTGTGGCCTTCCTCTCTGATTGGCATTATGGAAAAATGGATTCGTAACTTTATCTGAACTGGAGAAGCCACAAACACCAGGGCAATAACGGTCAAATGAGACTTCTTGTGCAAACCGAAGAAGGAAGGTGGGTTGGGCGTTAGAAGGCTAAGGGAAGTCAACATGGCCCTGTTAGCAAAGCTGGGGTGGTTAATAAAAAATGATAAATCTTTGTTTGGGAATTTCCTTAGAGGAAGATTGGTTACTAAGAAGGGGCGTTTAAAAAATGCTATTTCGTCATCAATTCTTCCTGGACTTCGTAAAATATGGGATTTTGTTGGTGAATCAGAACGCTGGATCATTGGAGATGGTAGCTCCATTAATTTTTGGCATGACCGTTGGTTGAAGAATGGAAAATTTTCTGATATGCTGGGTCCAAACTTTTTATCTAGTCTTGATCTTTCAGTTTTCGTAGCAGATTTTATTTGAAAATGGGAATTGGTCTCTCCCTGAGGTATCAAGCCATGCTCTGTAGGACGTATGTGCGTGTATAAAGAGTATTAATCTTCCGTCAATAGATGATCTAGATAAAAGGGTATGGTCCCTTTCTGAATCAGGAAGGTTTATAGTGAAATCAGCATGGGAAGGTATTAAGGTAGCTCGCCCTCTTCAAGGATGGGCGTCCCAGGTATGGAAAAAAAATTTGCATCCTCGATTTTCTATGTTTGGCTGGAAATTGTGTCATAAGCGGCTCCCCATAGATGATCAAGTTCGTAGCAGAGTGCCAATTGCGTCAAGATGCGATTTATGTCAAGAAAGTCAAGATTCACTAACTCATCTATTTCTTGACTGTAATTTCAGTAGTAATGTGTGGAAAGAGATCTTATACCATTTCCAGGTTCAATGGAGGAGTTTCCCTACAATAGAGGAGCTTTTTTCATGGTGGAAGAGGAAATCTAATGTTGTTTAGCTACGCACTGCTTGGTCAGCTTTACTAATCATCATTCCTTTAAATCTTTGGAGAGAAAGGAACCTGAGAAGGCATGATAATGGAAGTTGCATTGCTAAAATTGTTCTCAAAAGAATATTTGATGATCTAGCAGAATTTTCAGCTCTGGCTTCCATCCTGGTAAATGGAGTTCAAGATTTGGTTTTATCCAAGCAGTTACATCTCAGAATAGTTCCAAAGAAGGCATAAAAAATTAGTGAAGTATTTTGAAAACTGCCTAGGGTAGGATTCATCAAATTAAATATTGATGGCTACACTTTGGGAAACTCAGGACAATCAGGTGCAGGGGTGATAAGTTTCTCAGGTGGTCTTGAAGTAACAATAAATTTTGTTGCAGAGTTTGAAGCTGTGTTTTTATGGGATTGAAGCTTGCAAAAGCTCAGAATTGGATGAACTTGTGGGTGGAGTGTGATTCACAGGCGGTTGTAACATGTATCAAAAAGAGCACCATTCCATAGTTTTTCCAACAACTTTGGCGGAGTTACAAGGCTTATCTAGACATCATTACATGGTCAGTAACTCATTGTTTTGGGGAAGCGAGTGATGTAGTTGACAAGCTAGCAAAACAGGGTACTTTGGTACAAACTACTTCAATATGGAACTTTGGCCCCACTTTCACAGTGGATGATATAACATGGGACGTACAACTGAGGCCGAGATATAGGTTTTCAAATCAAAGCTGATTTTAGATTGATTTACTGTTCTCCTAATGGCAATGCCGAAGGTGGAATAGTATTTAAACTCTAAAGTCAGGAATGTAGTTTTTCTTTTTTTCCAATTTAAACTTCTTCTCTACTAATGGCAATGCCGAAGGTGGATTAGGGGTTCAATGGCTTACAAACCTTAATTGTAAATATAATATTCTTGCTGACACTTAGCAAAAAAAAAAAAAAAAAAAAAACTACATGAGTGGAAAGCTACATGATGTCAAAAGTGATTGAGTCGTCTTCCCTTCGCAAACATCGGATCATTTTTTTTTTCTTGCACAACACCTTGACAAATAGATGGAAGAATTTAGAGTTCCGATCTCCATTCTTCATCCACCTAATCCTAGCTTTCTCAGACCAAAGCCTTTCATGGTTCTTAATTGCTTTAAGAAGTCTTGTTTTTGTGTTCGCCTCCTTAGAAAAGAGCTCATCACTCATACCTTGCATCAATAGATGCCTGGATGTTGTCTAGCTTGGCCAAATCCAACTCAACAATAAAATTTGGAAACACTGATTTTTCCCACGCCTTCAGGATGAGTTTCAGCTTCTTACGTCTTTGAGAAAGACCAAGAATCGGACACCCCCTATCATCATTCCACGCTCCTTGGACGACTTGGAAAAAATCGTCATAGTCCATCCAGGACTTATGTAACCGAAATGGAACATTTGCTAGTCTAGAGACTGCTTCTGAGCAGAACCCTAGTTAGCAATTCGGCCGAATAATTCACGAATTATTCGGCCAGATCGAATTTTTCCGAATTAAATCAAAAATTCTGACCGAATCCGAATTAAAAATAAAATTTGGTAAAAAACACGAATTTTACTAATTTGAATTTTAAACGCGAATAATTCGGGCCGAACCGAATTATTCGGTCCACTTAAACAATATTAAAAAAAACAAAAAACAAAAACAAAAAAACAAAAACAAAAAAACAAAAAAACAAAAAACAAAACGTCATATTCGCTTTTTTGACCGAATCCTTATATTAATCAATCGAATTATTCCGAATAATTCTCCGCCCGAATAATTCCCAAATCCGAATTTGCTAACTATGAGCAGAACTGCTGTTTTCAGTATGATTTTTTATTAAACAACATACATATATATATATATATCGATTTTAGGATTTTGTATTGGATGAGTTTGTATCAAATATATGTTATTAGATTCTTTTAGGTGAATATCTAATAGAGTAATTATAACAAGACAAAACAAGCCTAATAGATATTATACATTCTTCCTTGTTTGGACTTATTTTAAAAACAACCATATTATCACTTATGAGATAATAGTTGTTTAGATTAGTAAGTTATTTTTAGCACCCTAAAATAAGTGGAAATTGTCTATATACAATTAGATTATCATGGTAAGTTTCACAAATGTGATATTATGACCTTGGAAAGAAGTCTAAAGTATTTCGAAATGTTTATATGTTAAAGTTTTTTACATTTATTTAAGGATTGAGTTCTTTGTTCCAGAGCATAGCATATGCTAGCGCTCCTTAAGTTTATCTCTCTCCTCCCATAGTAAAGGGGCAGCTATGTCATTTTATGAGGGCTGAGTTTGTTCTACGGCAGATCATAATGGCTATTAGGGAGCTACTTCCAACTTGTAGTAGTAAAGTACCCCCTCTGGCTGATCTAATCTGTGCTAGAATATTGGGAGTATCAGTCAGTTCTCTTAAAACGTCTTGTACCCTAGAGATTGTTTGGTGTGCGCCTCCTTTATCATAGTTAAAACTTAATGTGGATGGTTGTTCACTAGGTAACCCTGGGAGATCGGGAGATGGTGGTATTATCGGGACTCGAATGCTAATGTGGTATCATCTTTCGGGATCTTTTTAGGCGTAAGAGAAAATTATGAAGCAGAATTCCAAAGCTTGATAAATGGAATAATGGTGGCAAAAGAGTTGGGAATTCGTCTTCTATGTACGGAGTATGATTCAATGGCTGTCACAATGACAATTAATAGGAAATCATTTTCATGGTGTGTCTAGTAGGACTGGCTCTACCTGAGTACTTATCTCCACGTCATTCAATGGAAGATAACACATTGCTTCAGAGAAGCAAACCCCATTGAGGATTTCCTGGCAAAATCGGCAACTCGGAGTGGTACTCTTCATTTTCCTAAGGATTTCCTCGTTCTATGAAGGATGCACTTCGGGTTGATGCTTTGAGTTGTTCAAGGTTTCGTTTCTACTATTGTTGTTTTGGACTCCCTTCCCCTACTAATGGCAACGCCGAAGGTGGAGTGGATTTCCTTTCTCTCTTCTTTTTTTTTCTATGTTTCTGGTGTCAAATTCAACCGGCTTGTATTTTATTTCTGTTTTTCTTTTTAATGTATAGGATCCTTTTAGTAAAAGAAGGAGTTAGACTCAAGGAGACGCTAGCATACGCTACCTCCCAGACATAGTTCATTTTCCCATTTCTTTACTTCAATTACAAGTAATATATTTTCATTCTAGGCATTTAATTTTTTATTGGTTGTAGAAATACAAATATGTTGTGAGCTTATATTCATTAAACAATAATATTTAATTTATGAGGAAAAGAGTGCTAATTGGTCATGCCCTCTACGATCAAACACAAGTTGTGTGGAAAGACCACCCTCCCCTTGTGTGGCTGATGCCTCCACTTGATCTCCCATTGGCCCACACAGTGGCACGGTAGTCACTCGACTAGTTAGTATTCTCTTGACCTTAAATTTTTTTTCCATTTCTGAAAACTACTTTGAATGAATATTTTAGGGGGGGGGGTATTGAGGGTGTCAGTAGAAATTATTTACAATCAATGATGTACCAATTGAACGATGGAGGATATGAACAACATATTGCCGCAGTCTAGGGCTCAACACAATAGTAAGGGAATTTTACCCTAGTAATATTATTTTACCACTATAAAAGTTTCTTAAGATACGAAACCTACCTACCTGAGTTTTATCGAAAGAGGAGGCGGTAGGTCACAAACTCTGGTGTCGAGATCTTGAAGATGAAGACGAAGATCTTAAAAATTTACGTTCACTCTTTGTCTTGAAGTGAATTTATCTTCAATTTGCAAGGTAAGTAATCAAAACCCTTTCTCGATTACGATTTGAGTTATTATTGTTAAGATCTTCAATCCATGAGCTATTAGCCTGAATTTGCTAATGTAATGGTTACCATATGTAAATACATATTATTTTGATTCCAAAACCATTTCATATTGTACCATGCTTTTTTCTTTCAAAACCCTAGATACATAAATAGTTTATGTAAACCAACTTCAATCCCGTGCAAATATATATTTATCTTCTGTTTGGATGTGAGAAAGGGTTATAGCACGGGTTAGGTGTGACTACTTGTAATTGAGTTTTACGCTTGGATCTGAACCGTAAAACCAGGTAGGTTCGAGGGTTTCCTCATTAACAAAAGAAAAAAAAAAAGGAAGGGTTGTAACACATGTTTTCTTGTTTGGTAACCACAGAGATAAGTACTTTGTTTTAATTTAATAAGATTTATGTTCTTAAAGTTCCTTCTTTTTTAAAATTCAAACAACTCATGAGTTTATGTGTTCCATAAGGATCTACAATAAAGGGTTACCAAATATTAGTGTAACCAAATTAAAATATTATCTCCTAGGTAGGGGTAATGAAATACTAATTGGATAAATGATTTACTGTAACTTGTATGCATCTTATATGGCTATACATGTTAAAATCATACTCCAAGGATTAGTTTACTTCTAGTTAGAGAATAGCATCTCATAGTGTTCATATCCATGAAATCCTCTTTACCAGAATGCTTAAGTACTTTTGTTTGCATCATTGAGATGTGTTTGGTACTGTTGAACGAAGATGATATGAAAGATTGAATTTATGATTAATTGACTCTGATTGAGTTTAATGTCATTTATCAAAGAAGTATATCCAATGTATCACTTACTGATGCATATTAGTTAGCTACTTAATTTTATTGATCATTCTACGATATCATCTCTAAGTTTATTGGTCATGCTGCGATATCATATTTTATTAGATTAAAGGTTATATATTTGACATACATAGTATATTAGAAATTTTGTAAATTTGCTTAGGGATAGAGAAATTCTTGCATAACACTTCTGGAAATAAAATTATATTTTGTAGTTGGGCAAGTGTTTTCTGTTTGCAAGAGGCCCCTGCACCCACACACAGAGGAACGCAACCCTAGGCAAGACATTGTGCATGGTCATTGCATGTCCCTGCCTCTATGGTGCAAGGATTTCTCACAAACAGAAAACTTTGTCCTTCTAAAATCATATATATTTTTGTAGCATAATTTTCTTTTCACATAGTTATCCTTTATTAAATCATATATGGTCATTGCATGCCCCTGCCTCCTTTTTTGCAATTATAGGACCTATATCTTGTCAGCTAGCCTTAACCTTTACACCAAGTGAAATATTCTAGTACAATTCCTAATGTCAAAGCTTTGGCCAGTAGTCCACTCCTGCTTCCCTAATCACTATTAATGTTTTCTCCAAACTTAAAAGTATGATATTAGAATAGGATCAAGTTTTCCTAATCTCACCATGGTTGTCTAAATACACACATGAGATATCATGGGGGTTTTCTAAATAAGGTACTAAATTCCTGCAGGGGTTTGTGAACCCTAGGATGGAGTGGTAAATTTCACCAACTGATGAAGAAAAACTTTATCCATTAGTACTAGATATTTGGCAAATAGAATCATTAACAAATTGAGAAGCTACTACATCATTTTCACGAAACAAAAAATTATTACGCAGCCTGCCTTCCATTGTTTTTGTGAGTAGACATAAGTCACATAACATCTTAGGATTGGGGGAGGGGGGAGGGCAAATAGTAGGCCGCTTTGCCACACACTCCTAAAGCTGTTAAAAATAACCAATTGTAATTCCATAGTACATTGTCCATAGTACATTGTCCAGAATTCAATCTTACGTTGCATCTATACCTTGAGATGTTTGTCTATAAGAATCTAGTATAGATATTAGTAGTTTTCTCTCTATAAATTTATTAGAACCCCTAGCTATCTAATAATATCAAATGGTTTACTTCATTTTTGAGGCAAAGTTTTCTATTCAATGACTATTGTGCGCTTGCTTAGAATTGAACACCCCTGTGTGTGGGCGTAGAAGCCTCTTACGGACAGAAAACACTTGCCTTTTTATTTATTTCAAAAATTTTCTTCTTAAGCTTCTTGATATAAATTTTATTTTCCCAATTATTCTTCAAGTTATTTGGGCTCATTACAGGACAATTAGGACTAATGCATGATATAACATATTTCCCAAAAAGTAAAATATAAGAAACTATATTCTACCCAAAAAAAAATGAAACTATATGCAACAGAAAGGGCCTAATGGGCTGGAACAATCTGTCTAGCCCACCTTCCCATGCAACTAGGCGGCCCAAGTCCAAAACAAGCTAAAATTCCACTAGACCACTAAGACAAATTTAGCCCCAAGTTAATGGTTTTTTTTTTTTAGGGGTTGCAAGATTGGTGATCTTCTTTTTATCATACTTGTCCACTAACAATCCACAAAAAAAAAAAAAAAAAAATCTTTCCTAAACATTATAATTACAAAAATAACCCTCAGTATCCTAAGTTCTTCCAAGCTATCTAACAAAATTTGCCAATACAAAACACACAGAATCCAAATCTCAACCTCTGTCAGCTGATCCATACACCATACCATTTCTTCCATACACAACGTATGCACAACAGATATATGTAAGCAGACAGAGAGAGAGAGAGAGAGAGAGGTCATCAAAGTGGAAGATAACGGACGTACGGATGCTCATAGTTTCTTACAGGTTTACCCCCAATGTAAACACATAATGCTAGTGTGGAAGGTAATCAGGTCATCGTCTCAGAATATCACCGGAATAAAAAGAATAAAATTGGGGGGGGG
>NC_056559.1:914329-917386 GCF_013358625.1 Macadamia integrifolia | reverse complement strand
AAAAAAAAAAAAAAAAAAAAAAACAAAAACATACCCAATTACTATTCATTTTTGTATTTTATTTTGTGAGGGGAAAGGGTGAGAAAAATCAGAAAAAAAAAATAGAAATTTGTGTGTGTGTGTGTGTGTGAGAGAGAGAGAGAGAGAGAGGGAGAGAGAGAGGGAGGGGGGGACTCAAGCATGTATGTGTTGGTGGGGATGTATTGGAATTAAATCATTGAAGGAGAAGAAGACTTGATAATTATGAAGTAGAAAGGAGCAGTGGAAGAGTAAAGAACAATCTTCTTATTAAGAAGAACAAGAACAAGAGAAAAGAGGAGAAAGAAAGGGGTCTTTGGCTTGCTTGTTTTCTTCTCTTTCATGTCTTGAGTGCAACTGTTGCTTTAGATATATATATATTTTTTTCTTTTTATTTGGGGATTTCTTTGCTTTTGTATTTTCTTGATTTTGTTGGAATTTGGAAGTTTTCAGGTTGCTACAGTGGAGGTATAGATCAATACCCACCATCTAGAATTTCCATTTTTTGGGATTCTGAAGGAGGGTAGGGACTAGAGAGGAAGTTGAAATTTCATGTAGAGTAGTAGAAATTTTGTCTGATTTTTCAGTTTTTAGGTTGGTGAGAAGAACAAGAAGAAGGAAAAGGAAAAGGAAAAGGAAAAGAGAAGGAGCTTGTTAAAGATGGCTGCGGCTCCGTCGGCGGCGGCATCCTTCTTCGGAATCAGGGAAGTAGATCAAAACCAAATAAAACTACAGCAACAACCCTCCACACCCACTTCATCAGCTGTTCTAGCCACAGCACCTCAGAAGAAGAAGAGGAATCTGCCAGGAACACCAAGCAAGTAGCTGTTATCTATCTATCTATTATTTATTTATAACAATAAATAATTAAACCAATAAAACAGAATTCTCCCTTTTCTGCTTTGAAAATTTTTTATCTCTTCAAGAATTCTCTACACAAAACCCTAATTATAGATTCATGGATGGAAATGAAATAGGTTTCCTTTGTTTGCTATTTCTTCTTCTTGTTTGTTCTAATCACTGTTGTTTATATATATGTTTTTTGGCTTCTTTTACAACAGATCCGGATGCAGAGGTGATTGCACTATCTCCCAAGACTCTAATGGCCACAAACAGGTTCATTTGTGAGGTATGCAACAAAGGGTTTCAAAGGGAGCAAAACTTACAGCTCCACAGAAGAGGACATAACCTTCCTTGGAAGCTAAGGCAGAAGACAACAAAAGAGGTGAAGAGAAAGGTTTATTTGTGTCCTGAGCCCACATGCGTCCACCATGACCCTTCAAGGGCTCTTGGTGACCTTACAGGTATTAAGAAACACTTCTGTAGAAAACATGGAGAGAAGAAATGGAAGTGTGATAAGTGCTCAAAGAGATATGCAGTTCAGTCTGATTGGAAAGCCCATTCCAAGACCTGTGGCACTAGAGAATACAGATGTGACTGTGGAACTCTCTTCTCAAGGTAACCTCACAAAACCCACAAAAGCCCTTAATCACATCCACTCCATTAACACTAATATACCCTCATTCTGATTCTCACTAACTCATATAGACAGAGAGAGAGAGAGAGAGAGAGAGAGAGAGAGATGAAGGGGGTTGTAGCTTTTCTGAGGTTTGTTAGGATCAGATTGAGGTTCCTAGAGTGACTATAGTATGAAAAGATCTGAGACTTTTTTTTTTTTCGTTTATTTGGGCCTTTTGGTTTCTCTTCTTCTTCTACTAAACGACCAGTGCCACAAGAAGACGTGTAAGGAAGTGGCAGATGGACTGTTCGCACGTGAATAATCTTTGAAACTGCCATGGTCATGGAGATGTTTTCAAAAACATAATTTTTTTTCTTTCACCTTGGAACCATCGCCCTTTAGTTCTTCCTCTCTCTCTCTCTCTCTCTCTTGCCTCCTTTTCATATTCACGTGCTGCCTTGCCAAGTAACGAAGGACTGTGGTTGTTGTTAGCAGGGTTTGTTCTCTTCTGGGTGGGCTCGATGTGACCTTCCTCAGCTCTTGCAGGTTTCCTTTTTCATGAAATCGGAAGATGCTCTCTCTCTCTCTCTCTCTCTCTCTCTGATAGATTGTCTGCATTCATTGAAGGGTTAGTGCCAAAGATGGGTTTCTCCATGGGAGGAACTCTATGTTGAAGCTAGGTTCTTGCATTGCAAGGAAACACAGTCCTATGTGATATGTGTATTAATGAAGTAGAAAGTGAAAATTGGGTTTTTGATTAGTGAGAATTTCATGGTTTTAGAAAAATTCTCTCATTGGAAAAGAGACACTTCATAGTTACATATTAATTGGAGAATAAGTACTAGAAATGAGCTTCCTGATTGATGGTCTTTCATCAAAATTGAAAAAATTCTTTTGCTTCATTTATTGAAGAGCCAGTCCTAGAAATAGGAGTTCTTGGTTGATCCACTAGTCATTTACCTGTTCAGTATATGCTTTCCTATTTTGGTATCTTGGATGCAAGACTTTGTTCAAAATTTATGCATTTGCTTAGGGTTTTAATATAAATTTATTTATTTAGCCTTCTTTGGAAAATATTTGCATGTTTTAATAAATAAATTAAGGGACAAGTCCTAAATATAGATTCTTTCATGAAGATCTCAAGTTTTCCACTTAAATTAGATTATATGTATGAGAAGTTTCATCTTGACAAAGAAAGAGAATTCTTAGATTTCTTGCTTCAAGTAATGTGACAAACTTTTGAATGTAGTAAAAATTATATTGATGAACAAGCATTACTGTTGAGAATTTGTTTTTAGCTTTCTTCTAGTTCCACTTCCCTTGTAAGTGAAGTAAATAAGCACCCTCACTTCTCCCCCTACCTCCCCCTACCCAAAAAACTTATTCCATAATATAAGTTCAACACATAGTGATCTCTCATGCACTATTGTTTCTCTTTATTTGTTTGGATTGAGTTTCTGCTGATGGCTTTGCCAAAAGGTGGATTCTTAATTTAATTTTTCTGTCTGGTATGCGTGGATGATTAATCCTGTACATTTTATCTTCTTCTTCTTCTTCTTTTTTTTTTTTTTTTTTTTTTT
>NC_056559.1:882423-914309 GCF_013358625.1 Macadamia integrifolia | reverse complement strand
GATATTTAGCAAAAAAAAAAAGAAAAAGATCTCATTCCTTTCCTTTTCCTTCTGCAGACGTGATAGTTTCATAACCCACAGGGCCTTCTGTGATGCACTAGCTCAAGAGAGTGCAAGGCTACCCACTGGGTTAAACACTATAGGAAGCCATCTATATGGAAGTAGCAGCATGGGTCTAGGCTTATCTCAAGTGGGTTCACAGATTTCCTCATTACAAGATCAAAACCATCGCTCTAGTGATTTACTGCGACTTGGCGGTGCAGCAGGAGGAGGACAATTTAATCATCACCTCATCTCGCCGACATCGAATCCTTCTTCGTCGTTCCGGTGTCCTCAACAGACCCATTCACCTGCCTTCTTCCTATCAGGAGCTTCTAGTCAAGAATTTCATGAAGAGAACCACCATGGGCTTTTACAAAACAAGACCTTTCATGGACTAATGCAACTTCCTGAACTTCAAAGCAGCACAAGCAATTCCTCTTCTTCTGCAGCTGCAGCTGCTGCCAATCTCTTCAACATCAGCTTTTTTTCCAGCAACAGCACCAGTAGCAGCATCAACAATAGCAACAATGCCAACAATGACAACAGTCATCAATTGACCTCTTCTGGGTTACTAATTCCTGAGCAGTTCAATAATGGAAATAATGCTGGTGGAGAAGGAACTAATTCTCTCTTTTCTGCAAACCTAATGGGTGATCACATTGGATCAAATGTCTCATCTCTATACAACAATTCAGTGCAAAATGATGTTGTTATTCCTCAAATGTCTGCAACAGCTTTGCTTCAAAAAGCTGCTCAAATGGGTTCAACAGCAAGCAGTGGAAGTGGTTCTTTGCTTAGAGGCTTTGGCAGCAGCTCTTCATCAAGTGGTCCTAAATCTGACAGGCCTCATCACTTGACTACCAACTTTAGGGCTAATTTTGGAAGTGGTGAAGGGGGAGAAACCCTAAGGTCAAGGTTGGAAAATGAAAACCATCTCCAAGACCTAATGAATTCTCTAGCCAATGGTGGTTCCTCCATTTTTGGACATGAACAAGAGATCAACTTTGGTGGATTCAATACAAACCGAATTTCATTGGAACAACACCATCAGAGTACTAATTTTGGTAACATGGATGAACCAAAGTTGCATCAAAATCCCACTGTGAGTCTTGGAGGATCTGATAGGTTAACCAGGGACTTCCTAGGTGTTGGTGGGATGGTAAGGAGCATGGGAGGTGGTGGGCTATCACAAAGAGAACAGCATAGTATTGATATCAGTTCTCTGGATCCACAAATGAAGTCAGCTACTAATCGATCCTTCGGAGGCGGTGGGAACCTGCAGTAATGATGATCTGGTGAGAGTGAAAGAAAGGATTTTAGGTAAGTGACTCAAAAACCTGGTCAATTTGCAGGATTTTAGGTAAGTGACTCAAAAACATGTTCGATTTGCTTTGGAGAGGCTTTTATCTCTCACATTTGACTTCCCTTAAATCTTCTTGCTGTGAGTAGGTGTTTTGATTATAGATCGTCATGCACTGAGAATAGTTGCTTTTATTTTTATTTTTCCATTATCCTTTCTATCCTTTTTTTGTTCTCTTTCTCTTGCTATCCCTAGAAGGGAGAGTAACTCAATAAAAATAGACCCTTAATTTCCTTCATGATTTCATCTAAAGAATATAAATTCATGCACACTTACTCCCTTGCTGTGGAGTTTCATAAAGAGTCTGGATCCTCTCCTCACGTGGTGACCTTTTCCACAGGGGATATATTAGACTCGGAGTAATAGTGCATTAAATGCTTTATCTTGTGGTTTAGATACCCCTTAGATGGTGGGATCTCATAAGTGGGTGGTATCAAATTATCAATTCAAATCCAGGTTGAGTCTATCCTAGATTAAATGGATGACAGTAGTTGCCCTGATTGTGTGTGTCTGAGAGAGAGAGAGAGAGAGAGAGAGAGAAACTTCTGGGTGTTCACGTGTGATGAGAATGTGGTAGTGTGGGAGGGTGTACAGGCTCTCTCGTGGGTGCGTCGGTGAGTTAAGAGAGGGAAGAGGAAACTGTGAAGGGTTGTGTACGTATGTTTGTCTGTGTAAGTATGGATAATTAGTGTGGCTGTGTGCTGTGTGTTTGGTGCATGTGCTTTGTTGGTGAGAGGAGGACGTACGTGAAGGATATTTCTTATGTGTTTCTCAATGCATTTGTATCTGTCGGCCAACGTGCAAGCGTGTTTACAAGTGTTTGTGCGAGTGGGTATGAGAGAGAGAGAGAGAGAGAGAGAATAATGTAAGAATTATATAGATTTTTGGTCAAGTTTTCTTGTTTCTATGATGTTTTTATTGTTTGTCGTACGCCATTGTTGTATACAAGGGATGCCATTCTTTGTTTCTATATCTTCTTGGACAACCACGAGAGACAGAGAGAGACAGAGAGAGAGAGAGAGAGAGAGATTCCTTCATGCATTCTTTAAAGGTACAAAAAGAAAAAACGAAAGGAAGAAATCTTGGAAGGTTTCTAGAGTTTGGTCCTAAAAAAAATGCGTCCTACCTGCTACCTACAACTAAAGAATATAGAAATATGCGAATTTGAATTCCATGGCTTGGGGTTGACATTCCATACTTTTTTCTTCTTCTTCTTCCTGTCCCTCTACGTTGACTTTTCTTTCTCACTAAAATCGCATCTCTCCTCTACTTTAACCACTCTTTTATCCATCTGTATCTAAATATTATCTTTTCCCTCACAGTTCTTTTGCATTGGTTGTTGATGAAACGTCAACATCTTCTCTTGGGTCTCCATCTCATCCTTGTCTTCTCTCTCGTTTTTCTCTCTCCCTTTTTCTTGTTTTTTCCCCGAATTGATTCAATCATTGACAGAGAAGTTAGTGGAGCTAGGTCTAACTGGATCCAGCAGAACAAAAAGCAAAGCATTCTGCAACTCAAAGTATCGTTAATGTAACTATTACGAAATTCATTTTGCAGTTTTATTGTTCTCTAGCCCTAGCTGGATTTCTAGCTTGGTTTCATTCAAATTCTTAACAATTTTCCTTTTGTTGTCTTTCTTTCATAATTTTTACTATATGAAACAAACTTTATACGGAATATCTAACTATTGCCTTTTTATTTTTCATGATCATTTGCATGATACCCAACCATTCAGTCATTCTAAGTTAAACAGAGTCAAAATAGTTATATATATGATCAACAGGTTGTTTGCTTATATTGACATCTTACACACCAAGCCAATAGCCAATAGCAAATAGTGAAATGGTATCTTTAATTAGAAAAAGTGAGAAGGGTTCTGCATATTTAATGAGTAGAATGATAACTCTGGTAAAGCTGATGTGCATATTTCATTATAGAGACAAGTATAAATACACAAGAATCTTATGTCATATGGAAATTACAAACAAGGAAGCTCAATACTAGGAAAGAAAATATTTACACAATATTGCACTAACTTCACCTCAAACTCAAGGTGTATCCGAGAAAGCCAACTTGAGTTTGGACACCACGAACGAAAACGACTAGGAGAATGCGTTTTGGTAAATAATTCCTTAGGATGTAACAAAAAGAAGAGTGGGAGTATCACGAAGAAAATGATGATAAACAAAATGACAATCTGTCTCAAATTTCTTGGTGTGTTCATAAAACACATCATTGTGAGCAATCTGAGTAGCTTTCTTGTTAACATAATATATAGGGGTTGGAGTTGAGACAATGACACATATATCCAGAAGTAGCCAACACAGCCAGATAAGTTCAAAAGTTATGTCAACAAAAGCACGATACTCGACTCTGTACTAGAACAAGTGACTACACTTTGTTTATTACTATGTCAAGAGAAAACAAAATCACTAAGAAAGATACAATAGGCCATTGTAGAACATTGATCAGTAGCATCACCTGCCTAATCGGCATCAAAATAGGCTCTCATCAACTTAAGACAAGATTTAGAGGAATATAAAAAGGCCATGAAGGAAACCTAATGAAGAATCCAACGAACAACTGCAAAATTACGAGGGGCAGTCATGAACTGACTAAGAAAAATAAACAACATAGGCGATTTTGGGACGAGTTACTATCAAGTGCACAAAATTGCCAACAAGCTAACGGTAGAGGTAGCATCAACTAGATTTTAGCATTGAATTCAAGAGGAGTGTCAATAGTTTGGTTATCAGTGATCCCTACATGAAACAATAGATCAGACATATACTTGGTTTGAACGGAAAAAAAAAAAAAAAAAAAAAATCCACCAGCGGCATAGAAAACTTCGAGGTCAAGAAAATATGGTAGCAACCTAAGATCTTTCATCTCAAAATACTGACTAAGAAAGAGATTTGAGGATTTGATGCTTGTAATGTCATCACCTGTAATAAGCATATCATCCACATAAAGCAATAAAAGTACAGTCCCAGAAGCATTGCAATGAATAAATAGAGCATTTTGATGCAAATTTGACAAGAAGCCACTCAAAGATGGTGGAATTAAACTTGGCAAACCAAGCATGGGGAGCTTGTTTGAGCCATATAAGGCATACCGTAAATGAGACATCTAATATGCGATGGGGATATCCTAGATGCGGTTTCATGTACACTTCTTCTAAACAACACCATTTAGGAAAGCATCTTCACATCCATCTAAAAAAGAAACCACCGACCGACAGTTGCTACAACAATGAAGAGTTCGAATAGAGTTCAATCGAACAATAAGGGCAAAATTTTCTTTATAATCGATGTTATATTCTTGATTGAATCCTTTCACAACTAGATGGGCCTTGTACTACTCAATTGATCTATCAGATCGAGTCTTGGTCTTGTACACCCACTTACATCCAACTGAAGTTTTGTCAGAGGGTAACTCAAAAAAATCCTAGGTACTAGTCTTATGAAGGGCATCAAGCTTATCTTCCATTACTTTCTACAAGTACAGATTAATTGAAGTCTCACGGGAGGCTCTAGGTTCATTTAAAGAAATAAGAGCAGGAGAATATTGAAGACGGACAAATTGTTCTCTTACCTGGTTAGGATATTGACGAGAAGAGGGGTTGTTGGGGGCAGTGTTTTGGTAAAAGTAGATTTCTCAATCAATCCCTTTTCCCTCATTCTTTGAGAATCAGAAAGATCATTTCAATTTCACCCAATTGAGTGCATCTAGCGTATTTTTTTACAATAGCAGGATCGCTATAACTAACTCCATTGAGTTTGCCACCATAGAACTCCACAGTTACACCTACTTGTTCGACACTATATATATTCTTCATTCATAGAAAAATAAAAATAAAAATAAAATAAAAAAATTCCCAATTTTGGTTTGGTAAAAGTAGATTTCTTAGTTATGAACCAAGAAAAGCTGGTTTAAGTTGGTTGTTGTGAACTGAGCTAATATATACACCCAGCAGTACAAATGGTGAAAAACGTTGAGCATAGTAAAATCCGTGATCACATGGAAATTTGTATTGAAAAGATTGGAATCTCATCCCCGTGACTAGAGACAACCATAACAGTAAGCTTCAATGGGATAAACATCCCTTTTAAACCAATCCCTAGGAATGAAGAACTCCAAGGCAAGGTATTGCCTCTAACAATGGAAAGTAAGAGGTGCATGACAAGGTTAAAAATCACTAAGAAAGTCCAATAATGGAGAGTTTTTATGTATATATAAATGTAAGGACAGCTAAGGCTTTGATTTTAGCATTGTCTTGATGGGTTTGGCTCTTTCATGTTTGTTACTGTAATGAGGTGTTGGTGCATGGGGACCATATGTACCTCTGGAATTTGTTTTCAACATATATGCATAAACAAAAAAACTGAAGTAATTGTTAAGAGGTTGGAAAGGGTTGAGGAGCTTTCCCATGCCAAGAGTGTAGTGGAAAGTTGTGTACATATTTCAATCTATGACAATTTGAGAGTTGTGAATGTATGAAACAATGGGCAAGAGGCTGCTATCCTCGTCGGTTGACCCCACACGAGAGCATGTACAAGGTCATCAATATGAAAGGCATTTTTTATTTCAAGAGGGGGTTGGGCAGTAATTTCATGTGTTCCTGTGTCTTGAAGTAGGAGTCATGTGACCAAGTATCTTCATGGCTATCCTGTGCTGAAGATACTCTTGCTCACCCATCGTTGATCGCGGGAATTGTTATATACGTGCGCTATCACGTAGCGCTCTCTTGTCCAGTATAGAATGGATTTATGCTTCTCTTCTTGGATTCGGCTCTTCTTCAATTCTTAATCACTCAATTCTTGTCCAATTCTTTCTGTGCGCGACACTTGTACAATTTCAAAATCCAACAATTGTGAAAGTTTTTTTGAAATTGAAACTCATTTTAACCCTTCAAATGCCTCTAACTTTCACAACTTTCACAACTGTTGGATTTGAAAATGTAAAGATGTCACGCACCCAAAGAGAATTGGATAAAAATTGAAAAATTCTCACCAACAACTAGTACCACTCAAGGACAACTTGGCAAACAAATTGATGAACATATCTATCTTGCCAACAGCTCATATATGGATAAGGAACAGCTTGACAAGAGGATTAGTGGTAAGTATCTACCTACTGGGATGATTTTTCTTCTTGTATAATGGAATCACCAACCCCAATTTTTTTTGGCCATTATGGGGCGATTCCTCTTTTGTATAAGAGGTTTCAGCTAAGGTAGATTGTAAAGTAATTGATTTATTTTTTTCAATAAAAGCATTTAATGTCCCCAGGAAACTGTTCAATCACAGGGAGGATTTTCTTAAGAAGAAACAAGTGTTTGGTGGTACAATGCAATCAATACTTTGTGGAGAAATGGGGCGTTCAGCCCATTTGGTCTTCTATGTAGTTTTCCTCTTTGTGTTTTGTAATTTGTTCCCTTTGGGCTGCCCCTTGGGATTGTTTGGGATGGATTTCCTTATTTTGTCATTCTAGTGTTTTTTTTTTTCTCTTGGGCCCCTAGCTCTTGTAAGGCATATCTTCAAGTGGATCAGGAGAATGGATCAGGTTCACGTATAAAAACAATCTTGTACGTTCCTAGTCCGTGAATTTGGAATCTATTAAGTAAAGAGAGAAAAAATAGATTCCAAATCCATGGACCTAGAGCATACAAGATTATTCTTGTACATGAACCTAATCCTCTCTCTCTTGGCAGCTCGTTTTTCGACTTTTCGAGAGATGACTTTGCCACTGTCTACTGTGACGACAGTCTAGTCTCTTGCAATTTTGATTTCTGTCATTGGGTGTTTCACTCTCGCATTTTTTCAGAGAGTCCCCAACAGTAGAAACAGAAACGTCGACATTCTCTACCTCCCCTTTTCTCTTCTTTCCCCCTATTTTATCATGTCCCATGTACCTCACTCAAGCTAAAAGGAGGAGTTTTGAAAGATTATTGGAACTTGGAAACCCATATGCTAGTATTTTTTAGTTTCAATTTGTACTATACTATACCGAGAGGTAGAGGAAAGCAACCCCCATGGCATCACTTCGATGAATTTAACTTAACCATGACATAAGTGAGTTACAGGGAATAAATACCATTCTTAAAATAATCATAGAGGAAATTTTAAGGAGACTACTCTCAGTGATCATTTTCTGAGACGGAAATAAGGATAATAGATTCCTACCAAGATAACTGGAAGTTGTTACCAATAAGAATCCTAAAAAAAAACTAAAAAATAAAAATAAAAAAATAAAAAAAAGAAAAGAAAAGAAAAGAAAGAAAGGAAGGACCAGCTCCAACGCCAAATGCCCATTTGACATTCCCAATTTCGATGAGAATTGTGATGATGCGGGGAGTATTTTATCAACTCAAACAACACCATCAGTGCGTCATTAACACATCCTCTATCACCGCCACAAGTAAAGGTCATGCACTACTTTAGTGGCAACAATATCAATTGAGGCATTAACAGAGAGGAAACAATCTCATTATGACATAGGTGGGAACGAAATTAAAGTTGGATGACAAATTCCCCCCTGATGATTATCCTTAAACCTTAACCTGTAGGTTTCACCACTTCCGTCAAAGAAATTATTAAAATGTGAACCATAAAGAGAATTTTCAGAGCCTGCACCAGTAGACCCGACCAAGCCCAACACGTTTATGGCCCGACTTGAATCGACCCATTTAATAAATGTGTTGGGCTTGAGTTTGATACGTTTATTAAACGGGCGATCATGGTACAAGTAGTTAACCTGTCGAGCGCCCAACCCAACTGACATGTTTTTATATCCAGCTTGAACCGACTCATTGTAGCCTGTCCCAACCCGACCCCTTTGATACTATATAAAATTTCTATTTTACCACTATTAGTAAGAAACAAATTAAGCTTTCTTACCCTTTTCTTTGTAAGAGGTTTTGATTTAATTAAGCTTTATTTTGTAAGTTGTAAAGGTCATAATCTCTTCTTTTTCTTTGTAAAAACAACCATAATCTCATATCATTTCTCTTTTTTATTAAAGATTTGCTTCATATATTTATGGGCATTCAATCAACTTAAGAAAAAAAAAAATTAGGGTGGACATGTTTAGAGCCCATTTAGACTTAAATAGGTCTGTAGCCCAGTTAAGGCCCGATTAAGACCTGTTTAAGGAAGACCGATTAAAGCCCGACACTGACCGGCCCGATTATAAATCATACCGCCATATCCCCCAAAGGTAGGCCCATTTACTTAAACGGGCGTTCACAAGGCTTTCAAGTGGTCAAACTCGATTAAGCCCGACCAAGACCTGCCCTGCCCGGCCCGGCTGGTTGACACCCCTAGGTGGCTAGATACATTAGTTATTTCAAATAAACCATTTATTTTGTCTTCATAAAGCTCACCGGTTACCCACTAAAGCTGAAAAGAAATTTAAACAAATTTCATTTAAGTGGTTTGATAGATTTTCCCAAGGTAAGATCTACAGAGAAAGAGGATCACTTTAACAGATTTCCCTTTTTTTTTTCTTTGGTAGAAGGATTACTCAACACAACGACCAAAGGCCCAAACGGCTTAACACGCACATCACATGAAATGCCTAAATGTGATGGGCTTTCTATTTGCTGTTTTTGCCATGAAATAATAGTTATCATGTATGAATGTCGATGTCTAAGAAAAGTAGTGACCTCCATTAAATTTTTTTCAGACTATGAAAATTGACTTTTGATGATGAAAATAACATTGAGATGATGGTCTTCGAGATTATTGACATGATGTTGAATGTGGGTACGATTCGATCCTCCTAATATGAGGGCGTGTTAATTAGTGTGGGATCTATGAAAGATCATAGTAGTGAATTCCTAGTTATCATTGGGTTACATCAAGGATTCGCTTTAAATTATTATCTGTTTACACTTACGGACTATAGTGCATGTATTAATTATTGTCAGACTTCAGTCCATCGTAAATTCTTGTCCAAAATTCTAAAATTATGATCAAACCAGTAATATTAAAAAAAAAAAATTTGTTTGATAAATAATATTAATTTAAAAAATTTACAAAAATACCATTTCTTTCGGATTTCTATCCAACCAACCACAAACATACTTATTTAAGCTCTGTTTTACATCTTGGTCAATAGGAGCCCTTGTGCCCAACTGGGTATTTTTATTCAGTCCATCCTTAGAGGGGTGGGACCCTAGACACTGTTCTTCTGTTGACCTACGATTTTTGTGGACTTAGTTAGATAACAAAAATTGAAGAAGACAAATGCTTAAGAGTAGTGTAGGATATGAGATTTATACCTTTATTAAAGTATTCTGGTGATGATATATATTGGACTAAGTTATTGAACCGAATCATATGTACACTTATTTTTTCCATGCCCAATAAAGAATGATGCCTTATCCAATCCTTTCTTGTACAAATTTTACACAGCACATCAATATTAGTTCAATGTTTACTATATATTGAGTGAGGGTATGGAGCATTGCTTCAAAAGAAAATTAAAGTTTTTTTTTTTTTTTTTCATCAAAGGAATAAAAACTTAGGTCTATACATAGTAAAGTATATTTCATTCCATTAAGGTGTGCTAATTGACTTCAATATTTCTATAAAGATCACTTACCATTATTGGATCCTTCTTGTTTATTCCATCTGTAGTCAACACTATTAAATCGGTTTAGAAAACAAAACCTTGGACTATTCTATCTAGACCACCTAATAGGAAAACTTACAAAATCAGATAACAGGATTACCTATAGCTTTGTTTCCCACAACTTGGGGACAACAGAATGACCATTGTTCATCATGTAGGCGTCAGGCCTAGATGCCCTGTTGTTAAAAAAGATTGGTTTTTTTTTTTTTTTTTTTTTTTTAAAGGATAGTGGTGAACATGACATCTCCCACTCCCAGCAGCCCTCAATGAATCCCATGTTGTCACCAAAGTTGAGGAAGCATTGTTTGCCGTACGGGGTCTTGTCTTGGGGCTATGATCACTATCATGGAGCATATTTTTTTTCTATCAAAAAAAAAAAAACTAAAGCTGAGTAAATATAGATAAAAAAAAATTAATTTAACAAATGTAACAGAAGAAGATATGCTATATTTTAATCAGTATCTTAATCCTAGGTTTTGTTCACCAAGCATCATCTTTCTATGACTTGCATTTTTTTATCCCCTCTTCTTGGATACCTTTTGATATCCTGTTTGTGTTCTGATGACAATGTAGACTGGACTAAGTCAAACTTTTTCTTTTTCCCCCTTTCCAATGGAAACGGCCTATAGGCCAACTAGCTGTTGAATGTGGGGTGGAACATAGTGGGGAGAGGAAAGTCTCCAACGCATGACATGCCATCTGCCACCTACTTCAAGAAGTAGAGACATTACCAATTGTGTCAGGCAGTTGGCAACGGACAAATTCATTGAACCCATAGGTATTTGAGATATATATTTTTCTAGAGAAAGGCTGTGTGTGTGAAGTTTTACATTTTTTATGTTTTTGGTAGGAGTGAAGTAATACATAATAATGATGCATTTTAATCTCACCTTTAATAAGGGGCGCACATGCGCATCAAAGCCGATGGATTTTTGTATTTCATAAGGGTGGGGGCATCATTTCGCCATACTCTGTGTCTATAAGCAAGAGCCATGTGGCTAGGGAGTGTTCTGTCTCCCATTGTTGGAAAATCAAGTTTTGTGATTTTACTGGTTCTCTTTAAATCCTAGTGAGTCAGAACAAGTCACAAAAAATCAGGTTGAGTTATGTCAAATTTTTCCATCTTATTTCCATAATAGTCTTTCTCAAGGAATTCAAATAAATAATGAATAAATAAATTAAATGAGACAAGATAGAATAAAAGTATTTGTTTTTCAATTTTTTTTTATGAAACTTATCATTCATTGTCTTTTGGATAAAAGTGATAAGATCCGATTTGGAGATGTCATGGTCATGAATCATTTTTTTTTTAATTAATATTTAGATGTATACACTCAATAGTCACTAAATTCAATACAGAAGACTTCGGTCATTGAACATTCAAAATCATTAGAATATAATTTAGTTTAAAACTATTCAAAATTGCCGACTTAAACTTTGGATAAGAATTGGCCATTTTGTTGTGACTCGGACAAAACAAACGAATCTTGAATGACTCGATATGATTTGGTCTCAGTCTTGTCATTTTTTAATACAAGACGAGTCTCCGTGACTCTTGACCAGGTTCCTAATCTTTTGACCAAACTCGGCCTAATTTTCTTAGTCAACACCTAGTTTGCCAACAATGATTTCTCCCATAAATTAAATTAGTTTTTACTAATCAATTTTCTTTATTACAAGATAAGAATTATTCAAGCTTTTGTTGATTTGTTTATTCTTCTCTAGCTTCCGAGTTCAGAGATAGATTCTCAATCCAATAAAAGCCAAATGATCCTTTCATTCTCAACATACTTTACCTTTGATAACCCATAAATTTATTTTTTCTAGAGAAACCTAAAATTTTAAATCAGCTATGGGCATCATGATATAAGACTCCATTCAGTTGCAAACAAGGTAAAAGAAACGGAAATGAAAATTTTTAAACCTAAAAGAGAAGTTTTTGTAGTCGCTGCTAACGTGATTGTATCATTAACTCCAAGTCATTTGCAATTTGATTATTAAAAAAAAATTACTTTAATTTGCATTTAAATACCCCAGATTTGAAAAGTAAAATAAAACTCACCTAAATGAGAACCCACCTCTCTCAACACCTCCCCCTCTGGGATCGCGATGGGCCACAATGAATGGATTTCCATTCACCGTAACCTTAGGAAAACGCGACCCTTATTTTATTCTCTTTTCCGTCCCACCCCAACACCCTCGCCCCTCTCTTGTCTGAGATCGCAATAGGCCACAATGAATGGATTTCCATTCACCGTAACCTTAGGAAAACTCAGCCCTTATTTTATTCTCTTTCCCGCCCCACCTCAACACCCCCCTCCTCTCTCTTGTCTGGGATCGTAATGGACCACAATGAATGGATTTCCATTCACCCTAACCATAGGAAAACTGGACCCTTATTTTATTCTCTTTCCTGCCCCACCTCACCCCTTAGAAATTGAACCTCCGTCACCCCTTAGTGGTAAGCTTCTAAAATGTCACCACGTGGCATTCCTCCCTTCCCATTTATTATATAGCAGAATTGGATCGACAACTATAGTTCAGAAACAAAAAGTATCACAACTTGAACATCTCATGAATTGGACTTGTAGGACTAAAACTAAAATAACAGATATGGACACTGAATGAAACTTATAAACTATTATTCAGAAACTTGTGTTAGATCTAGGTAATTTCACAAGAAGCTGTATAGTTCTCATCCCCTACCTTACACATGCAAGAGCCTTGTGAATTTTTTTGGTCAAAAAGTAGAAAGATACATGGGGAAAGGTCTTCCATAGACAATTTGATTGGTTAGGTGTAGACAATGGGGGCCACCTTGTTGGTCAAAGCTTCATATACCTCTCCTACTTCCTTTGGGCCACTGAAATTGAGATCCTTTTAATCAGGTGTTGAAAATTTGACAAAGCAACCATCTTTATTCATATATGGAGGTTGAAGAATTTTGTGATGTCCACTGTTAGCACATGGTAGGAAATGGCTGTAATCCCCTCATATTATAGAGAATCATTTATTTTTTATCTAAACTCTTTTAAAATAGGTTTTCTTAAAATAAGATTCAAATATATATTGACTTTTATGAAAATAATGATTGTTTTAACACGCCAATCAATTTTTAAATTTTATAATTGGAAAAATTATTTATTAGTATTTGAATAAGGGGAAAAAACCCGGCAAATCGTCTAGGTGCGTTGTCATCCTGTTCCCCACCCTCCACCCTCCACCCTCCACCCTCCACCCTCCACCCCAAAGAAAAAACCTCTTACCTCGTGTGTCTAACACTGTGATTATTGTATCTCACTAGTTTATCGAAAGCTAACGGCATACCCAACCCTCAATCCTTTTGAATAATTTTGGTTACTCACTTATTATTTATTTACATTAAAAAAAAAAATTAGAAGACTCAGTCTAGATGATTGGCCATCAAACCGAATGAGGGCACGTGGAAACATATAGGTTAGCAAATCTAGAATAATCTTTCTGACTTGTCTCCCCTCCTTAAAAGTATAAGATGTATTGTTAAATTTGGTCAATTTGATTGAGACCCCACTTGTTAAATAAACTTCATATGAACAAATAATTCACTGAATTCAAAGAAGTCTGCTTAATTAAAACCCCACTTGTTCCAGAAAAGAGGCTGAAGATGAGCTTAAAATCTCTTTGGTCAGAATTAAAGGGAGTTGATAAGTCATCTCTCTACATCTATAACTTGAACTTTCTCCTTCTTTGTTTCTCCTACTTGATCCTTTTGTCTCCAAAGTCCAAAGATGGAAGATCACCAAAACTTGTTCTTCAAGCTCAAATCAGTCTTACCAATCTTTCTAGCAATCTTTATACCAGAAGCTCTTTCAGCAGATCCAAATTTCGAAGCCTGTGTATCTCGGAGCTGCGGTAATGACATCGAAATAAGCTACCCTTTTCGGATTTCTCCCTTACAAGAATCCTACTGTGGTCACCCAGGCTTTGATGTTAGCTGTATAAAGGGAGAGCCAGTGATTCAGATATCTGGTTATGAATACCTCATCAAAAACATCTCCTACAGTAATAACACTCTCATGGTGGTCAACGCCGAGGTTCTGCAAAACGATTGCCATGTTCCTCTGCATAATTTAACCTTCAATGGCTCTCAATTTGTGTTGGGTCAAACTACTGAAAATCTCAACTTCTATTACAATTGCACAAGGTCTATTCCCTCCAGGTACCTATACTTTCCTATTAATTGCTCTAGCTACAACCTAGGGAATCAGTCTTTTGCTCTCTATGAACATGACTTGGGATTGCCAAACTTGAATGATTCTCTTGAGACATGTAATCCTATTGTGAGTGCACCTGTGGAAAAGTATAATGGTATGAGGAATTATGTGCAATTGTTAGATATTGGCTACTCAGGGTTGATAGATGGAGGGTTTCAGTTGCAGTGGAATGAGACTGCGAGTAGTTATTGCAGTGAATGCCAAGGAAGTGGTGGCCGCTGCGGATTTTATGAGGAAGAGTTCTGGTGCTTTTGCCAAGGGGAATCTCATAGTCAAAGCTGCGCTTCTGGTAAGTTGAATATTCTTTAAATTTAAAGGTCTAAACCTAAAATGTTCCTTACATCTCTATGGACATAAGAATATTTTATTTTTAAAATATTATATGACCAGCTTGACCCAAATCAAAGCTTTTAAAAAATGTAAAAATGTGATATTGAAATATATTCTTCTAATTATAATTTTTTTTTTAAACAAATATAAGAACTTGAGGCATTTTAATCATTTCATTAGCATATGACCTTAATACAGATTGTGCTTGGGTACCCTAAACACAGTTTTAAAAATGTTAGCTACAATAAACATTTGGGTACCTCAGATGTAATATATCCTTAAAAAAAAAACAAAAACAAAAACAAAAACAGAAAAAACAAAGATCTCACAGGCAAACAAGTATTATAAGTAGTTTATCAGAAGTATGGTAAGAAGTCATTATAGAAAATAAAAGTATGGTAACAAGGCAAACAGGGGCTAGAACAAGGTGCCCAACACCCATAGAAAACAAGGCAAAGAAATACTGGAACAACAAACAGATCGATCTCAGCCTAGGCAGAAGGAGAAACTTTAAGAAGCTCAGAGCTTTCTAAAAATGATCAAATCATTCAAACCCCCAAAAATCGTGTTCTAACAAGTTTCAGTTAAACAGTCCATGTCTATAAACATACAAATGTGAAACAACTTTCTTATCAAGAGCTATGTTCTTCCAAGGGCTATAAGAAATCAAGAACCAATATTCCCTACTAAACAGAACAAAGGACTCCATTAAACAGAAGGAGACAATGAGAGAGTTCATGAGTCCCAACAGATAAAAAAACGAAAGAACTAACTCAAAGCCCCCAACCACAAACGAATCTCAAACTAGATGTAGAAATCTGAAGCATTGAACCGCCAGAATGTACACCTCCCCAAAGCCCGACTGGTCATCAACTGCATCACTTTACCCTTTACACATTCTGAATGTCAGCTAGTGAAATGACTTGCACCTTTCCAAAAGAATCTTAATTAGTTCTCATTCCCAGGACTTCTCTTCAATGGAAATTAATACCTTTTTTCCCACCACTAAAATGCCATGATTCCAGCGTCAATAGAAACTCCACCCAGGGAAATCCACCTTGAGTTCCTGGTGATCAATTCTGTTATGTTTAAAATTAACTAAAGACCTGTCATTTAATCTTCCAGTCAGTGACTGTTCGTTCATTTCTGCACAAACTTGCCCATTTATGGCCATTTCCCTGCAACATAATATTCTGCGCTATGAATAGAGATACTCATTGAAGTACTAATTTGGATAAGTTAACATATCTAACACAATTTAAATGAAAGATACTACAAGCATTTTATGCATAGCCCTGCTCAGCTTTTAAAGTAAGGTTGGGGTTTTCTGATAATGCTGCAATTTTGTAAAGGTTTAGAGGCTTTTGTTCCATCATTATTTTAGTTAAGCTAATCAACGTTATGATTATGTTGCAGAGCCCTTGACAAGTTTGGCAAAGAAGCTGGTCTCAGGTATATCAGCTCTTCATTCTTGTATGACATTTACTAAAAGTAGATTGAGATTAGGAAAATTATATGCATGTATTCATTCCTTAAGTTTCATAATACAATGGGGTAAGTTCTTTGGAGATATCATAGGGGACCCCACAAGCTATAGAGACTATATACAACCATATCATCCCAATAGGTTCCACTCTGATACAAGGCAGGGCCAGTGGTGGAAGTGTGTCTATAGAATGTAGTCTCTACATTGTGACATGTAGTATAATCGGTTTGTATTGTACATGATTCTAATTATTATTATTATTTATTTTAATTTACAGCTTTGTCAGCCATTGGTTATGCAACAATATTAGGCACAATTATCTGGTACTTGAGAAGATGGTTTTTGAATAGAAGAAGAACTGCTCAAATTGTTGAGGATTTCATAGAGATGTATGGATCACCAACTGCGAGAAGATATAGTTATTCAGATATAAAGAAAATGACCAGCTCATTTAAAGAAAAATTGGGCCAAGGTGGTTATGGCAGTGTATTCAAAGGGAAGTTACAAGATGGCCATCTGGTTGCAGTGAAAGTCTTGCATGATTACTCTAAAAGTAATGGAGGAGAATTCATTAATGAAGTTGCAACCATTAGTAAGACTTCCCATGTTAATATCGTTAGTCTTTTAGGTTTCTGTTTTGATGGATCCAACAGAGCGCTCATCTATGAGTTTATGCCCTATGGATCTCTTGAAAAGTTTATCAACAATATGGAACCTGCAGAAAAAAGACCTCACCTTTGTTGGGAAAGACTATATCAAATTGCAGTCGGCATTGCTCGGGGATTAGAGTATTTACATCGTGGTTGTAACACACGGATTTTACATTTTGACATAAAACCCCATAACATTCTTCTAGATGAAGACTTCTGTCCAAAAATCTCTGATTTTGGCCTTGCCAAACTATGTCCTAGAAAAGACAGTATTGTATCAATGACAGGTGCCAGAGGGACTGCAGGATATATTGCACCTGAAGTGTTTTTTCGAACCTTTGGAGGAGTCTCACACAAGTCAGATGTCTATAGTTATGGAATGATGGTACTAGAAATGGTTGGGGGAAGAAGGAATATTGATGGCCAAGTTGATCATACTGGTGAAATATATTTTGAAAACTGGATCTATAAGTGTGTCGGACTAGGCAAGCATGTAAGACTAAACGAGCCTATGATAGAAGAGGATGAAGAAATTTCCAAAAAGATGGTTTTAGTGGGAATGTGGTGCATACAGGTTGATCCAGCAAATCGACCATCAATGAGCAAAGTACTGGATATGTTGGAAGGAAACCTTGAATCTGTGCCAATACCACCAACACCTTTCTTGTCTTCTTCTTCTTCAAGAGCACTTGTTGATGTTCCCGTCAAATAAACACCATTAATGGTATGTGTCTTTCTTTTTTCTTTTTTGGATAAGTTCCTTTGATGTAAATTTCTGTAAGATAAACTAAATTGATTTAAGTGGGAAAATTAGTCTACATCTTTCTGCAAAGTGACACATATGTTAAGCAATATGGCCTTGTCATTCATTGGAAGACCTAAAGGATAAGGAACATAATTGACATCCATAAAATAAAGAAGTTAAGATGTCGCTTGTCACAACACCCAGCTATGTCCTCACGAACAAGCTGCATTTATTCTCCTCCTTTGACCTCCCCTCTCCTTCTTTCTCAAAATCCAGCTCTGACCTCTACCTATATCTCAACGTAGCAATGAATCTCTCATCTTCTAATTTCAACAGTTTCTCTCCTCTTGTCTCCAGCTACCCTTTCTCCCATTCTCTCATCTCCAGCAATTTATGCAACTCCCATGGCCTGATTCGTGCAAGGATTACCATTTAATTATGGCAACCAAGTTCATTCTTGGATTCAGTGATTTTTTACTTTGGCTTATATTCCCTTGTTTTAAGGTTATTTTTTATGTTATAAGGCTTCATACTGTTTCCTATCATAGTTTTTCTGGAACAGGGATCATAAGCTTAGGAAAATTAGAAGTCCAGAGAATCAATAGTTGAGATATTAATCCCAACCCCAGAAAATTCCTGCCGGATTCTTACCTGTGAGAATTTTCATTCACAATTTTACGTGGTTGTTTCGATCAAAATTTTCACTCGTAGAGTAAAATTGTAGTCATTCTCCTCTCCAATATTTTGAAGCAGTGAACCAATTAATTTTTCTTTTTTTTTTCTTTTTCTTTTAAATACTAAAAGATTCCAGTATGCTATCACCTGGAAGTAGATTGGCAGACCTGTGTTTTGTTAGCCATGTCAAAGGTTGATCAAGAAATTTGACCATCAGATATTTAGAACTTTAGATTATGATATGTGAGATTCAAGCAAAACACACATTTCGAATTTGTTATCCATAAACCTAATTACCCAACACCAGAATCCACTAGTCCCTTGGTCACCACTCCCATTTAACCTTAAAATTGAAGGCAAAACTCTTTTGGGAAGAGAACCCATTTTGAAGAGTGGAAAACAGTAATTTTCTTTTCAAATATAGATGTTCCTCTGTTAGTTCAGTTCAGATTTTAGAATTGAAAATAGAACAGATGGTAACCATATAATGACAACATTCCAGAGAATCACTAATAAAAAAATAAAGAGAAGAAATTAATGCAAAACGTACACAAAAGCAAACAAAGAAGAATAGCTTCAGAGTTTTGGGAACTCACCTATAATGAGCTGAAATTAGATTGCTTCCTCTACAACCTACAATGATTCTTCAAGACTAAGCAAAGTGCTCTGAACAAAAGAAGAAGAAGAAGAGGAAATTGTGAGGTCCGTTGCTCTAAGTTTCTGCTCTTCTTTCGACCTTTAATTTTAAGGTGTCTCTTCAGAGACACATTAAAAGCAAATCCTCAGCAACTCTCCCTCTTTCTTCTCTGGTTCTCCTTTTTCCCAATACTCCGCCTGAGAAGGTTGCAATGATCGCTGCAACCGGATATCCGGCGAATGGTATCTCCCATCTCATTCTCTCTTCTCTCTAACTCTCTCTTTCCTCGGCGGGAACGCCGGGAAACGCCGTGGCCTCGTTCACTTACGCTTCCTCGTCATTGTATAACTAGTATCGTATCGATTTCCGGAATGGCCGCCCGATCCGGTACCATGTGAGGAGGCAGTCCGTTGGAGGGGTAATCTGGGTATTTTAGAATATCAAGGGACAAGACTTAAGGGAGTGTGGAACCTCTCTTTACTTAGGAGAATAAGAAAGGAACTTCAGGTTCAGGGTAGGGGGACTGAGTAAATATAGCAGGGAAGTGATAATGATTGCTCCTTTTTTTTTTTTGTTAAATTGATCTTTTGGACCATTTGACCATTGTGTCTTCATTTGTACCTTAATTTCGGTCATTTAAGTTGCGTTTGATGGTTATTTAGAAAATTTTCATTTTATAGGAACAAATAAATAGAATAAAACGCTTGATGTTAATTTGGTGTTTTTTGATTCTTTTTAACGAAAAAAGAAAGAAAGAAAAAAAAACATTAGAAAAGATAAATGATAAAATGACAAAATTTTGTTTCATCACTTCAGTTTCGTTTCAAATACAAAACGCTAGATAATCGTTTCTGAAACAGGTTCACTAATTGAAAATTTTGTTTTTGACATGAAACGTCATTTTTTGAATTGAATGACCACCAAAACGCAACCTTAGGCATTGTTTGATAACGTTTTTAGAAACGAATTTTTCCTTTTTCCTACTCTCAAAATCAGAAAAACACCCAAAAAACTGATTGATAAACCTGTTTCGTTTCACCTATTTTTTCAAAACATAAATAGAAACTTATGCTTATTTCTGTGTCTATAAACCGATTTGATGAAACAAGTCATATTAGTTTTTCCATTTCTTAGAACAACTTTTGAGCCAAAAAATTGATGGACCCTTGATGAAAAATTAAATTTCCCCACCCAGCGGGCTTTCCAAAATTCAAAAATTCTTCAAAGAAACAAGAAGGAATACACCAAATTTTTTCTTTGCTAGTGAAACCTTAAATTCACATCCATCAATTCTTTTGTGGATTTCTTCAAATTCTCTTTGGACTCCATTAATCGGATTACTGCATCATTGCTAAAGATTGAAATTTGAATTCTTTAAAAAACACACACCGATCCAAGAAATTTACTTAACTTTACCTATTTCGAAAAATAGATTTATCAAACATAATAAAAAATAATAATAATAATAAATTATATTCGGATAAACATGAAAAATCGTTTCTACCGTTATCAAACGGTACCTTGGACCAATCACCTGATAGAATATTGGAAAAGCGAATGACCGACATGAGGAAGAGGCCGACCAAGTGGAAAAAAAAGTGATGCCGACTGACGGGTGATCACGATGAAAACGATTGATTGATTGTACAGTAAAAAAGGACACGTCAACAAAAGAGGACAGGAGAAGTTAACACGTCATTCAAATGGAGAACATGGACCCTGCACGATCATAATGGTGGAAATAGTTATAACCAAAGTGAGAGCAAGGAGTTGAACCACCCATTAACAAGGGACGAGTGGATCAGAAGCGGTTTGAAGGAACATTGGCAAGTGAAAACTGAAAAGGCATCATCAAACATTTACAAAATCAAGCACACAATAGGTTGCCACTAATCTTTTTCATGTTTTTCAAATAAATAATTGAAGTTTCTTTCCTAATTTTTATGGAAAAAAATCCTCTGCCGTGGGTGCGGGAGAGCGGCAAAAATCCAATGGTTGCCACGGCATTAGAATGTGTGTTGATGTCGTCTTAGCCATTTGATACTTGTCACACAGCCGCACTCGGAGCAGAGGATCATCGCCCAGTTTTTATTTAGCATAAAAGTATCTTTGTTACTTCCCCTTTCTCAAGTGAAGATTAACATTCTAATATTATTTAGTTCGGTCTTAGTCCCTATAAATAATATCATTTAAAGTTCTTTTAGCAATTGAGGCAAAAGCAGAACTGGGAATAATTTGAAGCCGATAACCTTATTAGTGGATCGGACCAATATTAGGGATAGGTCTCAGCCAATACCAATCTGATTTGATTTTAAAACTATTAGCACGACTGAAAGATTTTTAGTGCAGGAATAACATTTTGTTTCACGGAGAGAAACCATTAGGGACAGACATTGCCAAACCAAATGGTATTCCAAATGTTCATTGCAAAAATATTTACAAGTAATATCCTGGCATTATTATTAGGAGGTAGACGTCGTCAACAAAACAATAAAAGTAGTTCCATTGCAGCTTAATGATTGTTGGTTTGAATAAGGAAACAACCTCATCAAGAAATAGTGATGAAACTACAAACATTATGATCCTCCCCAAACCACACCGTGGCCGGAGCCTCATGCACTAGATATGCATCCATAAAATGTCTTCCGTGGTTATTGATTGTGAAGTAAAGATCTCAAACCAACAAGAGTAACTCCATGGAGGAATTTGTGAAAAAAAAAAACATTTGATCTCATTTCCCTTTCAGCTCAAATCAAAGATTGGGCAGCAAAATGCTTTCTAAGTTTCAAATTTCAACCCAGAGTTTGGCCCTGCTTGATCTTCCATGTTTCACAATACTCTTCAAGATCCTTTGCTCACATGTCAAGTTCATTCCCAATCAAAATTAGCCATGTGGCTAATAAAATCATGGAAAAATCTAGGACAATCAAAAGTGTGAGAAGACTACAAAGGGGAACATTGGCATACACAGTAGTGTTTGTCATTAGTTTAGAGAATAAAGGATCAAATTTAAGGCTAAAATTTGCAAGGTGACCAATTCTTCCACATGATTTTGCCCATGGGTTGTTAACCCAAAAATTATTCACCACAATCATGTTAGAAAATGATTACAAAAGTTTCCTCTTTGTTTTTAAAACCAGTTTCACTTCTTTTCAATTCCCTTCATTTTACCTGCAACTAGAAAGAGCTGCAATGACAAGAGAACCAATGCTTCTCACTCTACTTGCAAACAGAAAGTAAAACTGTATAAGATTCAAGCTCCCACATCAACCATGCAAAAAAAAGTTGCAGAACTCAAACAAAACATAATTTATTTGAACTTGAATAAATTTTCGACCAACACCTCGGAAGTTAATAGACTTTCTGATTTGTTAGTATTAAGACCTCCCAGCCTCTCTTGACACCAGGAATAACTTGCCTACAACATGAAGGATGGAAACAAAGGCTATGAATCCAATGCTCATTACAAGCACAACATTAGGTGAAATCCTGAGCCCTGGGGCATCATCTGTGTAGAACTGGAGCATTGTACCACTTGCTCCTGCTGCACTGCCACCACCGGTAGTCCTCCGCCTTCGCATGCTGGCAGTTGCTGCTGCACTGAATATTAGAAAACAGGTTCACCATTATTCATAGTTTGAAGTTGAGATACAAGAAGCTTAAATTACTGAGAATTAAGAAGTATTTTTTCTATTCGAAAGGAAAGTAAAAGAGTAGCAGATTTAAATCAGAAGCAGCCTCGTGAAAGATAAGTTTCAATGTTCAAAGTTCAAAAACTAGAAAAAAAAAAATTTGACAGAGAAATCTAAATTTCTGTAAGATGATAAGTATTCCTAATGTGTCATTTTGGAGAACCAATATATCTTCCACACTCCTACCTGAAAAATCTTCTGGTGTGTAATGCTGACCATCCAAGCAACAAGACTTTGTTACAAGGAATGTCCATGTAAAAATAATCTGCTCAAAATGTAACTACTCACAACTGCAGACATCAATTATCAACAGTCCAAGAACAAAAAAACTGCCAAAGTTGATTTATTCATGTGATGGTTGCCAAAGAAGTTATCTTGGTTATCAAATCCTAAATTATAGATGAGAATACGCCATTTGGACCTGTATTTCTCAATAAGAAACTCTCATGATCAATCAAGCTGATGTTAAGCAGGGCATGGCCTCTTTAGAATTAGCCTCTAAAACAGAAAGCAGTAAAACACTTCTTTGTATATCAGTGTCCACATCCAGACAGGAGCCTCAATATTTGGTTCCCTCAAATAATCAGATGAACTAGAGTTTGGATGGCTTAACTTGATTTCTAGCACGATTAACATAACCAAAGTTAGCTTTATAAAGGTTCTTGTGATGTTATAATAAGATCTATCCCAATTTTTTCTTTTTGACATGCACAAGTTTTGATGTAGTCCTAGTTAGATGGAATCCTACATTGTATAAATCTAAAAGGATACAACAAAACCCAACAAGTTGATCATTTTGAACTTCATATGTACTTGTTCAGCATAGTTTAGACATTGATCTGAATCTTATTAGATATGAGAAAGACATTTGATGAAGAGACATGCCTCTTAGTGGAGTCATTCCTCACATATTCCTTCATGGATATAATTAACCTTCTGTCCTCTTTCCAGGTTCTTGGAACATGAACTTCCAGACAAATCTCATACAGGTGAAGATTGACAAGCCAGTCGCTCTTCTTGGAATCATTGAAGCAAGCTCACAGTTATAGATCTGGTGGAAGTCTTTTTTTTTTTTTTTTCGGAGCAATTTACATCCCCCTCCCTTGTACGTTGCTCTTATTACATCCCCTTCCCCTATGTTTTCAAAAATTACACAATCCTCCCCTATCAGATGAAGTTGTTAGTGTGGTGTTAGTTTTGAATTGTAAAAGACGATTTTAGCCTTTTATAATTCAACCACAAATCAAATACCTATTTTACCTCTAGTGTTTCTTCAAACCATTTTCCTCCAAATTGAAAAGAGAAGATTTAGGGTGGGTGAAAACCTAAGTATTGTGAAATAGGTAATCACCATCTCCGGCAACGGCGAAGGCAAAGAAGGAACTACACCATGTTGTCTTTGGTATAGTATAAATCAATATTAGAAACCCAGGCCATTCAACCAAACCCAAATGAGGAGTTTCCGCAATTCTGGTCTCTGACAAAGATTCCTCAAGTCTTCACTTTCTGGGGCCTTTGAGCTAAATTCCAGTATCTTATTATTGCTTTCTATGGACACCAATAGAATGCCGGGAGGAATGATTCTGAGCATGGCTTCTGGAATGCTGGGTTTAGAGATGCCTCTGCATCAAAATCCACAACAACAACAGCAGCAGCAGCAAATAATGAGCTTCGGCCCTCACGACAACAATCTTCACACGCTGTCCCAAACAAACTGTAATGAAACAACAACCCTATCCTTACAACACCAAAGACAAGCAGCAACAGCATCAACAAAACAACAACAATGGAGCGACGAAGATGAGCCTGGAATCAATGGCGATGACGGCAGAGGAGATGGGAAGAAGCGAACATCTCCATGGCAGAAGATGAAATGGACCAACAACACGGTGAAGCTCCTCATTTTGTGGTCGAAAGGGTGAAATAGTCTTTTAACGATATTGAAGGGTAAACTGGGTATAATCAAAATATTAGTCTAACTTAAATGTATAAACTTAATGGTGTAAAATATTTTAGTAAAAACTAACATAATACATGGGAGGATTATGTAATTTCTGAAAACACAGGGGAGGGGGATATAATAAGAGCAAAGTACAGGAGAGGGGGATGTAAATTGCTCTTTTTTTTTTTTTTAGTTAGGCTCCAAGAAGAGTTGAATTCATGACCTCTTAATTTTGAGGTGTCAGTCTTTGCCAAGTGCCAACTAGGCAATCCCCTTGGGTGCTTTTTTTTTCTTGTATTACTCTTCCTTCTTAATAAACATTCTTTTACTTATAAATATTACAGACATTGTTCTCATACTTGCAACAAACAAAGAAAATCATGTAACTTTGCTTCTTGAATAAATTAAGGAAAACTGAATTAGAAGACACAAGAATAGGTAAAGAGGCATACCCAGTGCATGAGGATCCCTCCACCGCGGGGTCTGGGAGGGTCATAGCGTATGCAGCCTTACCCCCACTTTGGGAGAGGATTGTTCCTGACTCGAACCCGCGAGCACTAGGTTACAATGGAGCAACCTTACCATTGTGCCGAGGTCCGCCCTCTAAATACTGAGCAACGAGGTCAAAGATTGCAGCTCCATTCGAGAAAACCAACTAGGTCGCAAGACACAAGAATGGGTATTCTCCTTAAATCTGTGGTGGTGTTTAGCTTTCTTTAGGTAAAGCTTGGTAAACATAGGAGACCGTATTTGCGTAGGAGACTTAACGTAATGATTATCTATTATAAAACAAAGTACTTAGCCCAGGTCATTCAAGATTATATTTGCATATAAGACTTAAATGTAATGATTATCTATAGAGCTTTATTATAAATAACTCCCTCACATAGGTATTGGTTTTTATTGCTGATATATTACATGGTATCAGAGCCCGGAGGTCGGGTGTTCATTCCTTGATATGTGTGAAGGGTTTGTGTTGTGTTGTTGTACCCTACGCTTTGTGCCCCTTGGTTCCATGTGATGGTGTCACATGCAAAGCTCTGTGTGTGTGTGGGGGGGGGGGATTGGGGGGTCAATTACCAAAAGAATTGCACCAGCCAAAGGGAGGATCGAATGGAGCTGCACATAGATGTCAAGGTATCGCCTACGCACCACGTAGGCATCCAGGTGGTTCTCTTGGCATCTAGGTGATTTATCGCCTTAGTGTAAGGCACCTTGAAATGTATCAAATTAGGTTTAGCAATTATTTATGCCAAATATCATTTAATAATTAATATATTATTCATAAATAAGCAAGCACCCCTATTTGAATCTGATAAAATAGTTTAAAAATAAACTTCCAAATGGATAAAAAGTCAACCCCCATTTTAAGAACAAAAACCAGATTTTTGGTTGTATGGGTAATTTTTAACTTTCAAATGTTGGGGGATTTCCCAAATCTGAAGATTCCATAAATCTTGTCATGCTAAAACAATGCTAAAAATAAAAAATAAGGTAAATAATCTTTTGTTTAGACGTCCATAACTTCATTTTCAACAGAGCGTTTTTTAACAATATTCGTGCACCTTAAAATAAGTTTGACCAGAACATAACTTTGTCAATACAATTCAGACTTAAGCAATATTGTATTTGTTAGAAAGCTCGTTTTGTGCTCTAAATAATACAAAGAGTATGATGTAAAAATAAAATCATTTGATGAGTCAAAACTTGTTAGAGAACAAGAACATTTTTCTAAAAGTTGATTTTTTATGACTTGATGTGACTTAATATTGATTTTTTATGACTTGATGTGGTTTAATGTTGATTTTTGATGATATAAGGTATTTATATAGCATACTAAATAATGTTAGAAAAGAGGGAAAATAAGAAATAACATTTTAGCACCTTGGTCGCCTAAGAGCTTAGGCACCCCTCCACTGCCTTGGGTCGCCTTGACAACTATAGAGATGCAACATTTGACCTCTTTGCTCATTATTTAGAGACATAGAAGCCATGGAATGTCAAATTCACCGTCAAGCAACGAATAGAAAGTTTTCTTGATAAACCATAAACAAGTTGTACATTTTGGTTTGGACTTGTAACTTGTGTTTTGTTCATCAATTGATTGAGATAATTTATGGGTTGATCAGATCCATTGTTAGCTTGCTACTAAGTATTTTAATTTCCTATCTATTATTGTTACCAAGTGCCTAATTTGTTGTTTATCAGTTCTAATGATACTGGTATCGGACTAGGTTGTTAGCTTGTTGTTAAGTGATCCCAGTCCTACATTAAAGGCATTAGTCTCTCTCAGAGGAGATGTATTTGATCTCCTTACAGAGACTGGTATGTTAGCTAGTCTCTCTCAGAGGAAATATGTGTTTGGTATTCTAATTGAGATTGGTATGTTAACATTCAATCCTGGTGATATCCCAATGGATCCACATTGGAAGTTCAGAGCTAGTGCTGGTGAGAAGCTTATAGACAAACATCAGTACAAGAGGCTGGTTGGTAAACTTATTTATCTTACAATGACCAGGCATGATATGTCATTTTCTGAAGTTAGAGAGATGCCTAAGAAAGCTTACTAGAAGACAGCCTGTCGAATCTTGCAATATCTTAAGGGTACACAGAAAAGGGATTTATATACAAACCAAATAAGAATATTGATCTTGTTGGGTATTCTTATGTTGACTGTGCTAGTGCCCAAGGTGATAGGTCTATTACTGGCTATTGTTGGCGGAAATCTTGTCACTTGGAGGAGTGAGAAACAGACCACAGTGACAAAGTTAGTGCTGAAATTGAGTATAGTTCTATGGCTCATACTGCAGGTGAGTTGATCTGGCTATAGTATCTTCTTCAAGATCTTGATTTCCCTATTACCAAGCCCATTGATATGTTTTTTGATAACCAAGCAGCAATCTATATTGCTAGCAATCCTGTCTTTTATGAGAAGATCAAGTACATTGAAGTTAATTTCCATTTTGTGAGGGATGTTGTAATGAAGAAATTGATTGCTACTCCATTGGTTAGTTTTGGGTGTCAACTAAGTGATATGCTCAGCAAGGCTTCATCGCGACCTTTATGGCATTCCAAGCTTAGTGTGGGTGATATTTATGCTCCAACTTGGGGGGGAATGTTAAAGTTAAGGTATTGTTTAGTACACATGGTGTAGCTTAAATATGCTTAACTAATCATAGTGACGTTTAGCTTTATTTAGATAAAGCTTGCTAACCGTAGGAGACTTCATGTAATGATCTGCTATTATAAATTAAGTACCAAGCTCACGGTTTGGTCATTCAAGCAAACTGTGAGTTGTGACTCTCTCTTCCCATGCAGGTACTGGTTTCTACTATTTGATCTATTAAAATAATAAAAAATAATTATAATTACTATTTTGTAAATAATACCTGAATTTATGTGTGTCAAACATGCTCTGGAAGAGACTCAGCACATGTCCAACTCACAGGCATGTGATTAAGGACTACAAATTCCTCGCTCATCACCCCCCTTTTGCGTTACTCGCTTCCAACATTTTTAAACTTTAAATAATAGATCTCTTTTAAATGGACAAGTTCATCTGACAAAATGGTGCAACTGAATGGCTAGACTCAAGGTGGAGGCCAAACCAAGTCCAACCAAGGGTTTCAACTCACACAATAAACTGAACTAACTGATGAATTGATATGGACATGTTGCCTAAACTTTTAAGCCTCATTTGGATCAGGTTTCATCAGATTTCTCAGTCAATCCTGGTTAGATTTAAATTAAGAAATATTAGAAGCCACAGAATATAAATATGAACAAGGACTGAGAGACAATAATTCACAGCCCTCTCCAAATTAAAGAAAAGTTTTAATTGTGATGGAAGCATAAAAAATAATCCCAATTTTAGTAGGACTCAAGAGTATGTATACTTGTCAATAAAGGACTCCTATTCCAATTAAGATTAGTTGCAAGGAATCCTATTCCTACTAGGATTGCGGAGTCCTAATCCAAATAAGGGATCCTAATCAAACTATGGATCCACAAGAGTATCCTTTCTTATTCTCAAGAATTCCAGGTTATGATAATAAACAACAGCACTAAATTAAAATAACAGATTTCAATTGAGAGAATAAAGAGCTTTGAAGTGCAGATTGAAGAACTTAGAGAAAACATGAAAGCGAACAGCAGACTAGATTCTTAGAAATAAAAAATTTCGTAGAGATTAGAATCTGACTGGTAGAACCGAATTGGAAAAGTAAATCTCAGATCTGACCTTGTCATGTACTATAGTTAAAGTTGAAATCTGGTACCGAAACCAAATATATGACTGCTAGAACTTGACGAAAGAACTGAAAAAAAAAGAACAAAGAACAATAGAGGAGAGGGAGGGTGCAGGAATCACCTGTTATGGTTTTGGTATCCACCAAAAAACCCTTGAGAATCCACCCACCCGTATGCTATGAATCCACCACAAAAGCAAGTTTTCAGTAAACTGGAATTTCTAGTACTCAAATCCTAACATGCCTAGAAATTGGCTAAACCAACTAGTAATCAAACTGATTACTTAATTAAAACCAATAAAAGACTCGCATCCTAACGACTCCAACTTAAACTAACAAATACGAGAATTCCTAGCCTGTCAATGGCTCATTAAAGTGGGTCACTACAATGAAAACACATTGCACCAAAAAAAAGTCACTCGTAAAAACAGTTCCATTAGAAATGACTGTCTTAAAACATCACATTATACAAACAAGTTAAGAACAGAAGCTCAGAAGATCATGGATTTCTGTTCCTATTTTTTATTTAAGAAACACACCCCCCACGCCCAAAAAAAAAAAAAAAAAATGGAGCTTCTGTTCTTTTTCTTTTTGGGCGTGGGGGGTGTGTTTCAGAAGCACCAACTCTAAAACTTTGAATCACCACAGAATAGAACAGTAGCTCAGAAGATCACTAAAAATGTACAAACTGCACTTATTTATTACAAACTATTCAAAATAAAACAAATAAATAAATAAAACGAAGCCCCTCCGAAACATTCCACTTAAAATTATGAAACAGAAACAAAAGTTCTTCAAACTGGCAAAAGGGCTCCTATTACAAAATGGGCAGGGGGAACTACTTGATTCTACCAAAGAAAAACCATTTAAGAAAAGAAAAAAATAAAGAACAAAAAAAAAAAAACCTTTATGATTCCATCCCAACATGCAGCTGATACATCCATCCATTCAAACAAAACAACCAAAAACAAGACAAACTCCCAGATTCAAGCAATCTTCATGGAAAGCCACATAATCACTCATCTGTTTCAAGGAATTCGGTTTATCAATCCAGATTCGGTAGGCCCCTCATTGAAGAAACCAAGGAATTCATCCACATTAAAAATAGAATGAATTTTGCAGATATAAATATTTATAATAAACACGATTAAAAAAAAAAAATCCCAGGAGAGGTCAGAAAGTACCTGTTGGAGGGAAGAGAACTCCTTCACTTGATAGTTTCTCTAGCAAATTTGATCGGTAGGGGCGTCGAGAGGTTTCTCAGATCTTCGATGTCTTCACCAGTGACGGGATTTGTAAGGGAAGTGATTGTCCAATACTAATTTTTTTTATTAATAAGAAAAAACAAAATTATGGCATCAAGTTGAGATGGCCGAGTTGGTCTAAGGCGCCAGATTAAGGTTCTGGTCCGAAAGGGCGTGGGTTCAAATCCCACTCTCAACATAAATTTAAACTTTTTTTCTCATTTTCTTTTTCATAATTTAATTTTGCTTTTTGTTTTTTTTTGTTTTTTTTAAATGTGCTAGGAAATCTGCAAATTACGATTACTACCCCCAACTCTCTAATAAATTCCCACTGTAATTATCTAATCTTTTTATTCATATTTTCATTTTTTTTTTTCATAATTTGATTTTGTTCTGTAATTATCTAATATTTTTATACATTTTTTCATTTTTTTTTTCATAATTTAATTTTTTTTTATTTTTAAATGTGCTAGGAAATCTACAAATTAGGATTACTATCCCTAACTCTCTAATAAATTCCCACTGTTTAATTACAGTGGGAATTTCCCATGATGCGTCTTTCTATACTACTGTACTTATTCTTTTATCTTCAGGTTTCTTCTTTAACTGTTCATTTATGCTTCTTTACTTTTTCTTATTGAATCCATGTAGCATACTCCATTGGAATAAGGTTATGATTATTATTGTTGTTGTTGTTGTTTAGGTGATACAACTTAATTACAATTTTTTTTAAAACTTAATTACAACCATACTCCCTAAGGGAGCAATCATGTAGCTTCATCCCTAGTGGTGCAGCAACAGAGACTCATCATGGTCATACTCTGATGTAGCAGTCATGCAGCTTTACATTCATTGTATTAGCCCAGTGGAGCAACTATACAAGTCCACTTCACTTATTCCTCATGAAGCTTAAGTGGTTCCGCAAGTAAGTATATTTTTTCTAATTTCCCTTGTGAAGTTGCCTTAGTTTTGGTTTCCCATAAACTCATGTGGATTTCTAGGTTGAGTAAAAGATTAGCTTCAATACCAATTATCCTCTAATGACTCATCAAAAGGTTGGGAGGGTTTGGATACTCGTTCACAGGTGTTAAAATGTATGTTCAAACCCTCCCAATCGTTGGAGGGCAATTAGAGGGTCAAGTCGTTGAAGAGGAGTCAGACCCCGAGGCTGAACCCCTTTATCACCTTGTACTTATCCCCAATAGTTTAGTCACGGTTTTGCTAGGATTTGACCCTAGAAGCTTTATCTCTTTGTTCTCCATTGAGTTGAGTGGACGTCGAGCGGTTGAGTGGACTAGTTGGTTGGCTTGAAGAATCAAGTGGATTTTTTCCATCCTGATGATTTCAAGTGTTTTAAAAAACCCTGAGCAATCAAGTAGACTTCTCTGTCCTCCAGGTCATTTTGTAAAAGTTTTGGTAGACAAGTGGGTCTTGCTTTCACCCCATCCATACATCATTGATTTTGTCAATGTTTAGCTGAGTAATGCATGTTTTTGTTATCATTTTATTTCGATTTTACATTAATATTTTTGAGCAAGTTTTACTCACCCCAACAACTTAAAGCATCTGAAGATCACTTCTTTGATATTTTTATTATTTCATAAATTTAGTCAATTAAAGAGAGGCATTTTGTAAACACCTTATTTTGTCAGCTTGAAACAGACTAAGCAATAATGAAACTGATATATCCTAAAACCATTATTTATAACTTGAGAGATTCCTCAAGCCCCTAATGACATTCCAAATCCTCGTATGGTTTAGGATCTTTAGAATTTTCAAAAATCATAGATGGCTTTGTCGAACATAGAAAAAATTGAACCCATGACCCTAAAGATCTAACACCCCCTCCAAATCAGGTTAAAACTTGAATCGGCCCAACCCCTAGTGTCAACCTTTGGCTGGAGCTAACCAATCTCCCTTTTTTTCTTTTTTCTTTTTTTTTTTTT
>NC_056559.1:865155-882403 GCF_013358625.1 Macadamia integrifolia | reverse complement strand
AGATAGAGAATCGCCCCCTTTTTTTCTTTTTTCTTTTTTTTTTTTTTAATTCAAAAGGAAAAATATATTAATAATAAAGAGTCCTACATCACCATCGACTGATACTGTTTTTTAGATAATGCCTCTAAGGCTAGAGATTTAAGGTCTCCCATATGCCTAGTATTAGATATCAAGTAGAAGTTAGGGTAAATAGGGAGTTTATCTAATTTTGTACATATTGCTATTAAGGTTCTAGGCGAAAGATTAAGTAAGAGAGCATGATTGTTTTGAAGTAGCCAGCCAATCTCCTTCGCATCGCTCCACACTTGATCTATCTCCACCCGCCATGCTTGTGCCTTGGTAAGCCCTTCCATCAACCCTATTGCCTCGGCCTTACCATCTTTTCCAATCATACAAAAATTAGCTTCCATTAATAGATATTTTCCATATGAGAAAATACCTAGAGCCCATGCTGATGTTTTCCCCTTTTATGTCCTTTGACACTGGTAATGATAATGGTGTTTGTGTTTTGGTGTGGGCTTGGTGTGATACTCAGTTGCCTCCAATTAGATTGTGAAACTGTTTCAGAACTTATCGTCCCAAATGATATCCAGAACTCAATATGTTTGACTTTTTTATGCTGATCTGGTTTTTGATCACTGAATTCGGTTTTATTCCTGTGTTCCCAAATAAAATAAGTGGTGAACATAAAGATAGTGCAGAACCGTGTTTGGTATTTTTTGGGTATTAGACTCGAGTTGAAACAGTACATTATCATGTTGTTCACGTTTCAAACCAAAATGGATTCCGGTTTAAAACCAATGGTTTGGCAGTCCAGACCCGTTTGGCAAATTCACACTCAAATAAGACATGGAACATTGTCTCTCTATTATTATTGCATCCTCCACAGGTCATATCCAAGTCACTCTATTTAGATATTATATCCTTAGTAGGAAGACCATTGTTAATGGTTCTCCATAAGAATATTTTGAATTTGGGGTGGATTTTGATTTTCCAAAAAAACTGCCACCATTTTGCACAAAGGTTGGTACATTTGCACCTATGGGGTTGTTCATTTGGCTAGGTTAGTGGGATTTCTTTCAGAAATCTAGCAGCCTGGTTTGTCTTTAAGGACCCTTCTTTTGTCAGTAGGCACCACTCTTGATCCACTTGTTGGGTCAATGGGATCATAGTAATAATTTATGTGTAATGCATTGGCAGTATGGAGTTCAACAGTTCCACATTCCACTGCCTATTGATCACGGTGCCACTAACAGTTACAATAAATGGATCTGTGACTCTGACACTTGCCAGATCAAGAACCAAATTTTCCTTTTTGACCCAAGGATCTTCCCAAAAGGCAGTGTTAACTCCATTCCCTATTCTTCTGATAACAACCTTTTTCAACCAAGGGATAATCTTACAAATACTATTCCAACAATAATATCCACATGCTTTCAAGGTTTTATGATAAAAAATGAATCTATTGTAGAAGTATCTAGCCTTTAGAGTTTTGGCCCAAATGCTGGTTTCATTGAAATTATTAGTCTCCAACCTAGTTTGAGGAGAAGAGCTAGGTTGTAGGTTTCTAAATCTCTTATACCTAGACCTCCCTTAGCCTTGGGTTGGCAAATGGATTTCCATTCAATGAGGTGGCATTTATTCTTTTTTATTTGATCTTCATTCGAAAAATGTAGATAAAAAGAGTCAAGCTTCTTGTAAATGGTCTTGAGGAGTGCAAAGCAACTCATAATGTATGATGGCATTGATGCCAGTGTAGACTGTAACAGCACACATCTTCCAGCAAAGGACAACATATTTGATTTCCATAGACTAAACGTACCCCTAACCCTTTCTAGTAGTTTAGAAAAAGAGAGAGTTTAAGCCCTCTGATGGAAAAAGATTGATTCTCAGGTAGATTGAGTTATTATCCATTTCCTTGATCCCAATGACATTACACAAATATTTTTTGGGAGGGGCATCAATGTTAGAGCCGAATGCTATGCCGCTTTTTTCAAAATTAATGGTAAGTCCAGAAAGATTTAATAACAATTCTAAAATATATTTGATGGTTGCCAAGTCGTCATGAGTAGCTCTACAAAAAATAAAGTTATCATCCGTAAAAAACAAGTGAGTGATTTTGGGGGCGTATTCCTTTGAAGATATTGAGATCCCTATATGTAGCCAGTAATCTGGATAATGCTTCCATCACAGTTATAAAAAGGAAAGGACTGAGAAGGCATCCTTGCCAGATTCTTCTCAATGCAGAGAAATGATTGAAACTTGAGCCATTTATTTTAATGGAAAATGAAGTGGTACTAATGATGTTTTGATCATACCATACCATTTTTCTCCAAATCCCAAAAAACAAAAAATCACAATGAGAAAACCCCACTCAACTTTATCATAAGCTTTTGTCATATCTAACTTAATGGCCACAACACATGTTTTACTTTTTTTCTTTTTCAAGAAATTAAAAATTTCTTGAGCAATAATGATATTATTAGTGATTTGCCTTCTAGGGACAAAGGTAGCTTGGTATGGGAAGGTAATCTGATTCAGGAGTGGCTTTAGTCTTGTGGCCAACAGTTTTGCAATAAGTTTATAAGAAGCATTACATAGGCTAATTGGTTTGTAGTCCCCCACTGATTGAGCATTGTCCTGTTTTTGCAATCAAGCATATGAGTGTGTGGTTTGATGAGGGTGGCAATATGGAAGAGTGGAAAAAATCAATCATGAATTTGCAAATATCATTTCCTAAGAAGTCCCAACACTTTTGGAAAAATATAGCCTAAAATCCATCAAATTCTAAAGCTTTGAAAGGTCCGATGGAAAAGACAATATTTCTGATTCCCTTTTGGGTGGCCATAACCCTTTTTGTGTTGGATTTATTATTATATCCAGATTTGAGGATTCTTCAAGTCCCAATACGTCAACTTAAAAGTCACATAGATACCTTAAAGACATGATGAAGGTTGCCACATGTGTTGGACTTCATGCGAAATCATCTCTAAGTTGCTTGATGAAATTTGCATCTAACTATAGTTTAAAACCAGACAATCCCTTAAAGTTAAGGATAGTCTTAAATATGAGTAACATCCCAAGCTATAAATAAGAAGTTCCTACACGTTATAGAGGAGATTTTATAAATTTTAGAGTCCTTAAAAGTTTCAAAAGCCCAAAGAAGAAGATATTCAAGTTCTCACAAATAGTTGTAGCTGTCCCAAGTTTAATTTCTTCAAACCTGAGCTTGGTCTACTCCAACCCACTTTCCTCCATCGCAAAAGTTGAATGCAGTTGAATCTTATTTCCTTTTCCTCTGATTAGTGAGGGTACATCATTGTTGCTCAACAGGGAAGTCGCGACGTGTTATGATCTAAAGTATGATTCAGTAGATTTTGTAGATCTTTTTATAACATTGATTGATTAGATCCTTGTCTTATCTTTCTATCGTAGTTTTTCAAGATTTTTCTAATCCCTTTCGCTACTTTTCTTTCAATTTTTCAGTTTAGTTGACAAATTTCGTCATATGTGTTCTTCATTTTGAAATTTCAATTTTTATTGTTGGTTTTGATTTCCTAAAACCTCTAAGATGATTCGTGGATGATTTTCGGATGAGGCTCCTCTGTGGTGCAACAGAGGTGGCAACGCATATCTGACGGCCTAGAGTACCTCCAGGTACATGCCTATGTGTTGGGGTCCGTGCCCAGATGCTCCAGGACATCAAATGTGTGTTACCACCCTTGTTGTTGCACCATAGAGGAGTTGGATCCATGATTTTTACCATGTCCCATCGGTTTTCACCCCTGTTTTCATATTTCTCTTCCTTAGGTCATTTTTATGCTTAGGAGTGCTTTGGTCTTTTTTACATATGCATGATTCTTTTAAGGTTGTATCTTCATACTCACGGTCTCATCATGTTATTTCTTTCTTTTTGTGTATATATAATCAGCATGCGCTTTAAGATTAATCACCATATTTTAGATCTCTATATGTCACATTTTTGTGCATATATAATGGAATTTCATAATTTATAGCATGTTCAAATCTTAGTCTATGCTTATTTATCTTCCTTAGTTTTTAGGGTTTCACATATATTTGATTTTCTTTCAATATGATCAATTAAATACAAATTTTTTAAAAGATTACTATCTTTTATCATTTATATGCTAATAATCTAAGGAGAAGTTCATTAGTATTAGATGTATATGGTTTTAACCCATCATACTGATACCAAAATCTAACAAACAAGATGAAATTTTCCTATCCAATTGTCATTCCTATATTCCAAAACAGTGTCAAACACCACTCTTTTTTCGGAGTGCAAGGAAATGTGCCTCACTAAAGGGGCATAAGGGGCATATAACACCTACAATGGGGTCAAAGTGAAACCCAATAATGGGCAAAGAAAACAGCCCACATAGGAATCAGGAGGGACCCACGAGGGATCACAATTATTCACAGTAGAAGAGAAGGGGACCAAGAGTGCAGTGCCACCACATACTATTGTTTAAAAATGTTGGAATCGGTCTTGAGATCAGCCTTGGCCGATATTGATTCGATCATAAAACGGATCTACCTGTATTGGTCTGGTTTAGATAGAAAAAACATTTATTTTTACTTTTTTACCCTTTGTTTATACCAATTCATCAATATGATTTCATTTATGCTATTCTATTAATTTGTGGCATTTCTGTAACTATTGATTATCTACAAAAAAATTTGTTTCAGAACAAGTTTTACCAAATGTCTCAACTACTGTTTCCCTAACCTGAAACAGGTTATTAAACATATTTTTTATTTTTTTTAATAGAATTTTCGCATAGAAACGAAAAAATTATGACTTTGACATGAAAATTCGTTTCTGAAACAAAACAACTACCAAATGCAACTTAAGAATCATATTGGCGATACGTATTCAATCCGACTAAATCAAGCTGAACCAATCCGATTCGATTCCTCAAACCATACTAAGAACTGCATTTGTTGGGTGGGGTCTAGGGCCTTCATCCTTAACCAGAAATAACTCACTCTAATGTTTAGAAAAAGAACAATTCCTATTCATCAATGGGATCATTCTTTATTTATTCCATGGCATGACACAAGAAGACCAAAAACATCATCAAAACAAAAATTGACTTCTACCATTGTTTCTTTCTCCCCAACCAAACACACCAAAGTGCCGTAAAAGTTTTCAACTCCTCCCCAATTTCCATTCACTGGATCCTTCCATCATCTCCCATTTCCATTTGCACAAGTGTCACCTCTTGGAAACCCACCAAGCTTTTCTCACATACCAGCTTATCTGACCCTTACCCTTTTCCTGTTTTTTCTGGTAAGAATATGACCCTTACCCATCACAAACAATTACAAGGAAAGGAAAAGAAATTAAGGAAGAAAGTGCAATTTTACGTGTCAAATGGCAATAAGCCAAAGCCACTCATGAAAACGTGTGGACGCGAGGAAAGGATGTGCTCTTTCCGACACCTTTAAGGCTTTTAGTCTTATATGCCCTTTTGCATCTATGGAATGACGACAAAAGCCCCACTACTTTGCCATTGAGGGGTCCCACAGTTACCACCAATAAAGTTACTTTTTTCTTGCCACGTGTAACATTGACACTTTCCATTTTCTAACACAGTAGACAAGGTGATAACGTTATCTTCCATCTATTGGACTGCTAATTCCACGTGTCACGATGGGTTAGATTTTTAGCCATAGCATGTTCTTATGTTGATTGTGGATTGAACCGTTAAGACTTAAAAAACGGAAGAGAGAGGGAAATTGAGAGAAGAAGAAAAATCAAAAATAGTAAAGGGTTAGTACTTAAATCACTGAACACAAGAAGAGATTGTGAGATCCTGAGAGAGTTCTGGAGGATTGAGTGGGTGTTAATTCTGGGTTCTTCATTAGTTTTTGTCTTTTGATGTTGATAGAGAAGCTTGGTTTTGTTTGAACGGAGGCTATTGTGACTGGTTAGTAAGAAGAACAAGTGGCTTCTTCTCTATTACTTGTGATTGAAGGAACGTAAATTGGTGAGGTTTAGAAGATTGATTCTGATTTCAGTGAACTGACGTTGAATCCCCAAGAAGAAGAAGAAGATCCAAGGAACACTCTCCTAAGGTTTTTAGGTTCTGGGTTTTATTGAGGATCACTCTCCTAAGCTTTTGATTTCTGGGTTTTATTGTTTTTGGGGTTTTTAGTCCCGAAACTTGCTTTTTTCTTTTTCTGTTGTGTATAGAAAGGCCAGTTGGACAGAAATCTTAATTAAAAGATTTCTTTTTTCTGTTCAAGAATTGATTGTCCCAACCCAACACTTGATTTGTTTTGATTTAAATTCTGCTTTTCTGTTGAGGTTTGGTCAGATTAATCTCTCATAGGAGGGTCTATGTGTGTATCTGTTGGGCTCTTAAGGGGTTGTTCCTTCTTTCTTTTTTCTCATCTTAACTTCAGTTCATAGTAGAACTCAGGCAGGATTCTCTTCTGTCTAATGACTTAGGAGACGAAGAGGGAAAAGAAGTTCCAAGTAGTGTTAGAGAATCATAAGTTGAAGTTTTGAGGATGTCTGCAACTTTGTTATGGGTTGTCACAGCCAATACAGAGTTCTCCAACTGCATTGGGTTTGTGGGATCAATAAGAGAGGGAGGAAGGTTTCATGATTCAAGGTCCATAAGTAGAGCTCTGTGGTTAAGAGCCAGAGGGAGAGTAAAAGGCAGGAAATCAGAATGGAATTCTTCCTCTCGGAATTCAGATTTTAAGTATTCTTGTCTAGGTGGCTCAGAGAGCACTGGGAACTTCCCTGTTATCTCTAGTATGATTGCGAATCCTGCCGGAGAAATTGCGGTATCATCGGAGCAAAAGGTTTATGATGTGGTACTTAAGCAGGCAGCTTTAGTTAACAAACAATTGAGATCGAAACAAGTCCTTGATGTGAAACCGGATATGGTTGTTCCTGGGACTCTCAACTTGTTAAATGAAGCTTATGATCGATGTGGAGAAGTTTGTGCCGAGTATGCAAAGACATTTTACTTGGGTTAGTCTTATTTAGCAACAACTTGCAGTATTTGATATGAGGTTTCCTTTTGGGAAACTCTTAAACCAAAAATGGCAGCTTAATGGAATTAATTTCTTGTTTTTATTGTTTGTTCAGGGACTCTGCTTATGACCCCTGAGAGGCGAAAAGCTATCTGGGCTATCTATGGTTAGTAACTACTGACTATAACTGGGATTTCTGTAGAATCTTTCCTTAGTAGCAGGATGCCTTGTAGTAAATGCAGAACTATATTAAGGGGCTATAATTCAATGAAAATGGAAATTTATATGTTTACTAGGTAACTATCTTGGCGGAAAACGATTCATGCCAGGCTTTGTGGCACACAGAGGGGGGTGAAATAATGCGCGATCATTGGCACCTGCACTGGTGCAGGGGGCCAAGCAGTCTGGTAGGGAATCCCCTGCCCTTAACTTTAAGAATATGTATGTTCAAGGAGAGAAGTCCAGGCATATCAAATGTAAGCAAGGGGGGCTTACTATCTCCAATTTGGAAAGCTATTTCCTGACCTGATTCTCAGTATATATAGCAACATAGGAAGTGTAACTGGGGAGAAATGATAAGAAATTTTGAGAATACAGAACTAAGAAGTTCACCCGTTTAGAACTCTATTGATCTATTAAACTTTGCCTCCTCTATGCAGATAATGTATGAATACATATGATACCGTTCTCTCCGTGCTGTTTCAAAAGTTGAAATCTCTTAATACTTAAACCAAATCAATCATATAAATTAAATTAGTCCTAGTATAATGTTGAATCTGTATGATCTGGACAACCACAATTTTTTATCTGCAAGTGGGTGGCGTCGGGTTATGTAATTCAATCAACATTATTGCTTGGACCTGTCTTACACTTTGTTGATATAACATCCAAGATTACTATCATATGCTTTACTTTTCAGGATCATATCAAGTCCTTGTAATGCAGCTGGATACTTAATACCTCATATCAATATAGGTGTCTGTTACCAGTCTCTATTGGGTACTGTTAAGAATCTGCTGTGCTTACTATCTGTTCTTAGAATCTTTTGTTTTTCTTCTTTACCCTCTTAAATGTCATTTTTTGGACTACAGAAACTGTCCAAAAAAGAAATAAGAATTCTCAAATATACTAAATGCCAACCCCATCGGCGATCCAAATTGTCTTCCATTTCCTTCCTCACTCGAAAGAACTTGCACTGACAAAAATACAAAGCAAAGGCTGGAAAAGGGACAAATCAGAAAGGACTTCGAGCATTGTTTTGTCAATCGATTCACTTAAATCTTGGCCTATGAAGAGAATCCTCATGGCATTGTTCCCACTTCATCAATGGATGCGAAAACTGCTAGTACTATTCTAGCCATTGTGATGATATATCCCACTCAAGTCTCAAAGCATCAATCGAGTAACACCTAGAAGTAAATTCATGTGTGCCAGTTTCTTTGGGTTTGATGGCAATGTGTTTGCTATCAACTAAATAATTTAGTTCCAGAAACTTTACTTTCATAATATTTGTGGTGATGATACATGTCTGGTGAATGTCAATCTGGAATACCTTAAAAATGGATTTGTTAACTAATTCAGCTCTTTTGAATTCCTTTTTGTGCAGTGTGGTGCAGGAGGACAGATGAACTTGTTGATGGGCCCAATGCTTCACATATAACACCTTTTGCTTTGGACAGGTGGGAATCAAGGTTAGAGGATCTTTTCGCCGGTCGTCCATTTGATATGTTGGATGCAGCTTTATCGGATACAGTTGCAAGGTTCCCTGTCGACATTCAGGTTAGCAGTGTCTAGAGTTTTTCTTGCCACCATATTGCTTTATCTGAGAACGCTAGAAGTTGTTTTAGTGAGGCCTTTGATCTTCATACACTCATCCAATATTTTCACTCACCTTCCAGCCATTCAAAGACATGATTGAAGGAATGAGGATGGACCTCAGGAAGTCGAGATACAAGAACTTTGATGAACTCTATCTCTACTGTTACTATGTAGCTGGGACTGTTGGATTAATGAGTGTCCCAGTTATGGGCATTGCTCCTGAGTCACAGGCAACAACAGAGAGTGTGTATAATGCTGCCTTGGCATTAGGAATTGCAAATCAGCTAACCAACATACTCAGGGATGTTGGAGAAGAGTAAGTATGGACCTGCAGAAATTTTTGCTTTTGCAGCTAATGTGTCTGATTTTTGGATTGAAAGTCAACTTAGTCAATTCTCACAAGTTTCCTTTGATTCAGTGCAAGAAGAGGGAGAGTTTATCTACCACAAGATGAGCTAGCACAGGCAGGGCTTTCGGATGAGGACATATTTGCAGGGAAGGTAACAGACAAATGGAGAAATTTCATGAAGAGTCAGATCAAGAGGGCAAGAATGTTCTTTGATGAAGCAGAAAAGGGAGTCACAGAGCTCAGCTCTGCAAGTAGATGGCCGGTAAGAGCGATTTTTTTTTTTTTTTAAATATCAAAATCTTACAATTTCCCTGAAATACCACCACAAAGATAAGAATGTAGAATATTGGATTTCAAATCATGTGGCATATCATACATGCTAAAATATGATCTAAGTTGAGCATGTCTCTCAAATCTACATACCTCAATGCAACCATTAAGCAATAGGAAGCAAACTCTGGTGAAGAGGTGTAAGGTTGGGTTGATCCTATACAAATTGCATCCCAATCTCAAATGTAGAAGATATTAGCTTGAAATAAAGAGTATTACCATGACTTGGTTGTCCTGTTGTAGGAATTGAATTTTACAGTCTATCATGATTTATGGAAACTTTCCTAGCTGCAGAAGAAGAACAGGATGAGGTTTATAAGCTGCTTAAGCAGTGACCTGCAGTCCTTAAGAGGATTTTAGAGTTTTTGTTCTGCTCAACCATGGTGGTGCGCCAGGTTGACAGCCGGCACTTATTATAATTAGCCATAACCCGTCAATCTTTTTGCATGGATCCTTGTGCTCATCCTTGTTTGGAATCTCTATGTAGCCGACCACATTAAGTAGGGATAAGGTTTTGGATGCTGTTGTTGTTGTTCAGCTCAACACTCTCTCCCATGGAGGCATGTCTTCTTCTTCCTGCAGTCATTTGATATGAAATCATTTAAAGTTACCTAATTTTTATCCTCAGCAGCTGCTGTAATGGTTCCAAACTTTTTATCAGTCCAATTGGCATATGGCCATGATTCAATCCATTATGATCTATCTGATGAGTTTCATGAACAAAAGAATACATTTTGATATGGTTGCAGGTGTGGGCTTCTTTGCTACTGTACCGTAAAATACTGGATGCAATTGAAGCTAATGATTATGACAACTTCACCAAGAGAGCATATGTTAGCAAAGCGAAGAAGATCTTGTCTTTGCCTGCTGCATATACCAGATCGCTTGCTCGCCCATCGAAAGCTCCATCTGGTTTGGTAAAAGCCTGATTACAACTCTAAATGACAAATATTATATACCAATGTAAAAGCTAGAAAGGGAGGGAAACAAAATTGATCTACCTTGTATACTAGATTTAGTATGTGAGAAGTAAAGATAGATTTTCCAATTATTCAAATTGTTCTTGTTTATATTTCAATCTCTCTCTCTCTCTCTCTCTCTCTCTCTCTCTCTCTCTCCTGCTTTGTGTAGTTGAAGGACTATCTTCTCATCTAGCATTACTTCTTTGAATATTATCCTGAAAAGATTCACACAAGCTGAGGATGATCATTACAAGAAAGAAGCTTTTTCACTTGAGAAGATTTTGTAATCCTTAGAAGCTGTGGCAGTGAATCGGCCAAGCTGCTGGCTACCACGGACATGAGTTTAAACAAAGATAGGCTTAATAAGAACAGCCTGGATTGATTGCAGAAGCTTCTAAGCAGGGAGGGTGGAGGGGGAAGGAGATGCCTGGATTAGAATGAATTTTTTTTTTTTTTTTTTTTACTCCACTTGGTTGGATAATGGATGTATAAGAAAGGCGTACCCAGTGTACGAGGCTCCCGTCACTGCGAAGTCTAGTGAGCATCATAATGTACGCATCCGTACTCCCACTTCGTAGAGAGGTTGTTTTCTGACTTGAACCCAGAACCACTAGGTTGCGATGGAGCAACCATACTCTTGGATGTATTATGTGTTATTAAATAAAATACATTATGAAGATAATAAGATTGGAGTGATGGAGCCGTTTCAAAAACGCTGAGGAAAAAATAAACTTTAGTGCAACTAATCTCCTAAGACCTTTCCTCATATTGTTGTTGTTGGGGGTATGATGATTTGTATTCCATTGCTTGCATAAATGGTTTGATTTCAAAGTGCCATTAAGAGGATGAGAGCTCTAATTATGTTAAATTTCTCTTATTGTCTATGATTGCTTGGTTGGTTTCTTCCTCATGGATGCATAAGCACCATATGCTGCCATATGATGGTGTGAAAGGAGGTGGAAGGACATTCTTCATCAACATAGGCTTACTCCTCCCAAAAACCGTCCTAGCCTAAGATGGCTTTCAAAAGACAGAAAAAATGGAAAGACTGAAACCTAAGATTGAATATCCACTTAGGCTCTCTTTGGTTTGATTTATATTTGTATTTATTTGACTTATTTCTATATTTACAAATGTTTGGTATAATTCATAGCACTTATTTCTGTTTATAATAAATTAGAATAAATCACAAATAGATTACTCTCAAGCTATTTGTGATTTGTGGCAACAAATCATTTATGTTGATTTTTGAGCTACCTTAAATGAGCATGTATCTTAAACTACTCAAAATCAGAGGTAAATAGATAATTTCAGTATGTTTTATACTTTTTCAATAAAAAAACCCCAAATTCTATCATCTCTCTCTCTCTCTCTCTCTCTCTCTCTCTCTCTCTCTCTCTCTCTCTCTCTCTCTCTCTCTCTCTCTCAGCTCAAAGTTGAAGGTGAAACTTGAATCCTATTTTCTTATTATATAATCTATTTTATAAATAATAACCAAATGAATATTATTTGTGGTCCATAATTTATTGTCATAAATAATTTCTAAAGAATAGTTAATAAATACAAATAGAAATCATACCAAAAAGAGTCTAGCCAACATGGAATGTTGATCATCTACATTGTCGATAGGAAGATATTCTCTCAAAGTGCAACTTTATATGTTACTACCAGAAAAATTCCAGAATTGAATCCTTACTTACCAAAACTATTTTCATTGCCAAACAATTTTTGTTTATACCCCATAATTTATTGTCGTAATTGATTATTTATAAATAGGTCATAATTAAATATAAATATAAACTATGTCAAAGAGAGCCTAATGTGGGTTCAGGGGCATTTTGGTATTTTTGGGCTTTCATATTGCTATTTGTGGGCCTTGACATGCTTGGAAGGACCTCTTTAAAATGTGAGGGTAGTTGTGTTGGGCTTCAAATTGACCGGACGTGAAATTCGAACAGTGTCAGAATAAAAAAAAGGGCGTATAGTGCACGAGGCTCCCTCATGTGCAAGGTCTGGGGGCGAGAATTACGCAACCTTATCCGGAGAATGTCAAGAGGCTAGTTGCAACATTCGTACCTTACCTTGAACCATGTCAAAATACTATTCAGTACAAATGTTTGGGTATTTGGGAGAGAGACAATTCCATTGGAAGCAGATATGTTGTGTGCACACTCAGCACTCAATACATGTCCTTTTTGCTTCTAAAATGCCCTTCAAAAGACTCTAAATGGTGGTGGGTTTCATAGGTTCAAAATGACTTCAATATAGATTTTTTTTGTAAAAAAATCGGGCAAGAGAACGCTACCCGCAGGTGCAGGTATACGCCAGCAGGCATAGCAAATGAGAGGGTGCATGCAAGCATTTCAGTACGAGCAGCATGGTTTTTTGACACACGTTGTGTCTAGGCGCAGACACACACTAGCAAATAGCATTATTTCTTTTTAAAAAATTATATAAATAACTTCAAGTACATGACCTTTAGCCCCCTTTCCCATATACTGTGAAACTAGCATGAAATTATACGTACATCCAAATATCCAATGAATGGGCAGAGAACTAAGCCGAAAACATCTAATGAAACGTGAATTAACTTACCATAAAGGATTGTGAATTTCTGTAGAAAACAAGAAAGAAAAACAAATCTTACAGAAAATTCAAGTAGTTGGATTTTCTATGCTAATACACAAAAATCTACCTACCATTACAAATAGCAAGCTCACTTATCATATCTTATTTCTCTTGAGCCTATTATTCTTTAGATCATATAGCGAGGAGAGGCTTCAAGCTTCAAGGCATGCATCAAACTATAAGTTGCATGACTTCCTTTCAACAAGCCATACTGGAGTTGTCGTCCTACTACACATTGACATTCTTCCTTCTCTTCACTATATGACTCATTCCAAGTTTATCCATTATTACTTGAATGTCGAGAAGGTGGCTAACATCAGTGAGTGTGAAGTTATATTTAGCCACCTTCTCGACATTCAAGTAATAATGGATAAACTTGGAATGAGTCATCTAGTAAAGCGAAGGAAGAATGTCAATGCATGGTACCTATCATAAAAGAGATTAACCACATATCTGTTGAGCGTGAATGAAGTTCCTAAACCAGGATCAATGATAGCCTCACGAATAGTGATGAATAATTGAAAAACTATGGGAATTGAGTCCCTCTATTAAGATCTTCTGTAGCCTCTTACTCTAGGGTTTCTTCTCTTTCTGTACACGTGCTCTTGTGAGAAAACAGTGCTCCCAAAACCATGAATGTGTTAAAAGTAATGGCTGTAGGGACCATCAGTATTATATTTATAATAAAATTCCTAAAACCCTATTCCACTCCCACAATGGAAAGAGCTAGGAGTTTCCTAGTCAGAGTGGGTCTATAACTACTTGGACTTAATGAATCAATCGATATTAGTTAAGCCGACATAAAAGTTCTAACAATTGGATTCATGACAATAGCTTTCTTTATTCAATTAGTTAATGTGTTTGTTTGTTATCACCTCCCTCAAATTTTTGGGAATCAGATTGATATTGGTTTTTGTTGAACTTGTTCTAGATTAATTCTATCGGCTTAGATTGATCGGTTTTACCCCTATTTTTCATTTAAAAAGTTATTTTTTTTACAATTTTACCCTTGATCCAATACCAATACCTATCAATCAGGTATTGATATTGGTCTTAGATGATACCAATAAGATCTAACTGATCCAATGCCGACACATAACCAACACGCCCGTCCTACTCTAATGACTAATATACTCTACTATTAGTAATTAGGGTTTTAAATTTTGAGAATTAGATCGGTACCAATCTTAGTTGATACTGATCTAAATCAATCAGTTTTACTTCTATTTTTCATTAGAGAAAATGGATTTTTGATGATTTTACCCTTGATCTGATATCACTACCTGAGCGAGGGTCGATCAAGTATTGATATCAGCAGACAGTAATATGATCTGATCAATCCGATACCAGTACTTAGAATGTTGATAGTAATAGTAGGCTGAATAAGTGTGGTTCATTGGATCCCATGGTAGCACTGAGTGGATCTTTTGTAGCTCATAGTGCCCCTCTGTACGTTGTCAAAAAAAAAAAAAAAAAAAAAAAATTTTGCTACGGTGATAAAAAAAAATTAGGATACTTACTTGGGCACCCCTTGTATTACAGTTAGATTGTTTGACACCCCAAACTATTGACAAATTTAGTTGAAAACCTAAAAACCTGATGGTGTTAGTCAATTATTAGTGGTTGAAATGGAAAGGTCATTTTGACTGCTCTAGAAGACCCATATCATATAAATTCTGATTTTTGTCAAGATTATTACTTGTTTGATTTTTTTTAATCCAGATCCAAAGGATCCGATAGTTTAATTATACAAATAGAATAGGATCCGACCATGTCAACCTAACTAGTGATGTACCAATATGGATGCTCAAGTTAGGTCATACCCATAGTTAGTAAGTTTAGGAACGGCAATAATACAGGAACATATATGCATGGCAATTAAACTGATCATACGAAAATAATACTTTTTAGAAATTCGGCACAATAAAACGTGCACGGCAATAATACGGTACGTGTTTAATACGATTGCTATATAAAAATAAATACGGTTTATTTTGGTATTAAGAATGAACTAAAACTGGTTGTTTACCACTAAATTCTAATATCCCATGCTCTCATAAACACCTAAATCCAATATAGCTTTTCAATCGGGGATCATTTCTCTTTTTTTTTTTTTTTTACATCTAATATGAATTAAATTTAATCATGTCTATCACAGCCAATGTTGATAGGTGATCCATCAACCATTTTCTATCATGGTAAATAATAGCATATTGTAAAAAAATAAATAAAAAAATATAGCATATATTGGTCAAAATAATAATAATAATAGCATGTTGATAACCATTTAACAAATTAAAATATCATCATTGATATTATCTTATCAAACAAGAAAATCCATAGTAACCCCTACTAATGCGGATCCGCATTCTAAAATCAGATTTAGATTGCACATAGGTCCATTCAGATATTCAATAATTCAATCGTAATAACCAACGGTAGATTCATAATTAAGGTAAGATTTTAAATTTGATAGCAAAATTATAATTAAGTAGACTTAATAGGCTAATAAATAGGAACAAGAGGATTAACACATAAGGTTCTTAATTAATAGATTTAGGATGAGTTTGATGAAATGAAGTTAAATAAAAGGCATAAGGTAATAAAGGAGAGAGAGAGCGGCAATATGGAAAGAGGGGTTAGAATTAATAAAATAAGAAAGGATGACACGTGTCATTCACATTTTTCTCACAATCGATAAACCTACTGAAAGAGAGAAGTGTTGTTTTGACTTTTGGGATTGAATTTTGTTTCCCAAACTAAGCATATTATACGCGTATAATATGGGCACCTATAGAACATGCGTATAATATGGATTTTTTGGATTGATACACCAAATTATGATTTTTTTATTGAAACGTTCAGATACTGCAAAAATCCGCGTATTTACTAACTATGGTCATACCATATAAATACTTCCACATTGGAAGATTCCGATTGCAGAAAAAATTCTCATTCATTCGATCCCGAGCGATGATATGGGGATTTACTAACCAATGCAACCAGTAGGAATCGCTTGTGCCACTACCCCGAAAGAGACGATGACCAGCTACTCGATATATGTATCAATGCATCGAGCTCCCCTTACTAACACAACCTTCACATAAATCATGGAAAATTTCAGAATTGAATCTTGATTAATATAGGTCATAATCTATGAGGTTAAAAATCCTAAAAGCTCCCAATCTTCAAAACCTCAAGTCATCTTCTCCAAATAGGTAACTGTATCCTCATTACTCAACCAAGGTTTCTATTATAAGAATCAAATCCAAATTGGTATTGGCTTTCCAAAATATGTAAGGCTGATCAAGGGCTCCTTTGATCAACTTTAATATTTCCAAAAAATATCTAAAACGGCTAGGGGTGGAAATCCTATTTTGGTGCTGCCAATCAAGCTGGGCTGCTTGGTTTGGGTTTTGGGCCTTCATGCTGCTCTTTGTGGGCCTTCATATTCTCAAACCTCCAAATGTTAGGGTGGTTATTTTTGGTCATTGACTACCCAGTCATCATCATCAAGAGTCCACAGACCAGGGGCCATAGGCAGTGAGGAGTGGGCAGGATAAGGTGGGACGGATGGAGGTTTGAACACAAGACCTCTTGCATCTTTTGTTAAACCTATTGCTGGTAGCACTCAGCACTCAACACATGTCATTTTTGCTTCCAAAAATGCCCTTCAAAGCACTCTAAATGACCGTGGGTTTCATAGGTTCAAAATGACATCAATATAGTTGTTATATTGTAAGTAATTTCATGTACATGTCCTTTAACCCCTTCCCCATGTTTTGTTATAGAAAGGACTTGAGGCATGGTTTTAAGTATCTCCGATATCGATACGATACCCTTCGATACGTATCTTAAATTTAGTCGGCCGATACGATACACACCGATACGATACATTGAATTTTTTAAATCATTTCGTATCGATATATATCATACAAAATATACCGATATGCATTAATACACCACTAATACACATCGATACGATACGACATGCCTCGATACGACTCTATGAAAAATATAAAATTGAGGTAAAATGTACGTTTTTGTATGTATTGGTACGTATCGGTGAGTATCGGTATGTATCGATCGGTACGTATTGGTATATATCAGCACGTATCGGTGAGTATCGATATATATATATATATAT
>NC_056559.1:839205-865135 GCF_013358625.1 Macadamia integrifolia | reverse complement strand
CCCACACCAGTTTCTGTTGGAGTATTTCAATCTGGTCCAACGACAGTTCATGTTTCTGCTTTGTCTTCAACATCCTCAAAGAATCAAGTTTCTGCTTTGTCTTCAACATCCTCAAAGAATCAATTGCCTGTTAATGAAGTTCAGCCATCTGTGGTGTCCAGGGGATTGTCTAGCAGCTCACTAGAAAAAGATTCTTCCTTAACACTGCCTCAAACAGAAGCAGCACATTTCAGATTGGATGGAAGATTAAATGGGCCAGCTTTTGCATCCCAAGTTCGAGGTGCAGTCTGTTTTCCTACGTTTGTTTTAACTTTCAAGTGTAAAGAATGGTGAATAGCCTGTATCATTTGATTTCTATTTAAAGTACCTTAACTGTCCATTTTTGTTGTCATTGTTATCATTTATAGTTTACACTTAGTTATTCACATTCTTGTTGGTGTATGATGTCTTGTATTCCGTCGCAGTTTAATCCAGGGAGTACTGGTGCAACACCTAGACAGCCAGGACGGCGGTCCCGCTAGATGGTTAGCGGGCCGTGGGGGTTGCAAGGGGGGCAGGAGGCCCCCCTGCATGCAGGGGGTGTAGGGGGGCGCAGCCCCCGCTCGAATTTTTTATTTGAGGGCAATTGTAGTTTAATCCGGATTAGGGTGGCAATTGTAGTCTAATCCGGATTAGGGTTTTTTCGCTATATATATTTGTAGCGAGGGTTTCTTTCTCTGTAATGCAAGCAATACTGAGAGGTGTGAGGACGAGCGCTGTAACCCTATTCTCCATTGATAGTGAAGCAGGATCTCATCTCACCGGGGACGTAGGCAACCTTGCCGAACCTCGTAAAATCCGTGTGCATTGTTTGTTTTTTTCCATTATCTTTTGCATCGTTTTAGGGTTGCGTTTCTACACTTTCTTGCAACATTCTGTGGACCAATTTCTGATGACCACCCAGCAAAAACCAAATATTGTTGCAAACCACTGGTTGATGGCACCCATACAACTTGTCCAACACTCAAGGACTTCACAATTCCTTGAGCAGCACGAACATCACCACTGAAAATGGAGAAAAGCTCAAATTAGGTTTTAACATCTAATGCAGCAATCTCTTCATCTTATTAGAAGCATCGATAAGCACAGTGAAAGTGGACCTATTAACATTGATGACAAAGAGTGCTGGCTGCCTTTTCCCTGCGTAGGTTTCCCCCCAGTCCTCATCCCAATCTCCTTGACCTTTCCAGCTTCCACAGTCCTTATCTGTAGAACCTCCTTTCTTGTAGCCAAAACCATCAAACATGGGCTTTGAGGAAGACGGTTCCTCAGCAACATAAGCAATTTGGGTTTCATCAGAGTTCCAAGAGATGCCCTCAAACCTAAGAAGTACACAGAACTTTTAAGTTACTAGTTCATCTGAAAATACTACTATTTCCGAAACATTGGCATGGTCATTTAATCAAATTTAATGAATTTCACATCATGTTACCATCCTATCTATATATACTGATCCATGAACAGATTGTGGCACATGTATTTCCTTCTGCAAGTGAGATGAGTCCCATATCTCAAATTGTGTGGGAGATCCATTTTCCTGATTCCGAACCACAAGAAGCTTCAAACCTGACGGTGACAGAACAATTGTAGATACACCCGTCATCTCAACAGGAAACGGGGTCCACTGGAAGCCAACAGATTGGTTACTTATGTCTGAAATATGAGCAGATAGCATGTGTTTCCTCCTTTTGTTTGCCAAGAGATTTGCTTGGCTAACAAAAAACATTGCCTGGGAACCCTTTCCTGCAGCTCAGGAAGAATTATATGAAAGGAGAATGAATTTAATCAGAATCAACTTTCACAGAACAGAGAAACAGATAACCAAATGGGAAACAGCCATACCACAATCAGACTTAAAAGTCCATGCCTTGTCAATGCTACATATAGTGGTGAACTCTTGAAGCAATTTAGCCTGGGAAGCATATTCTTCTGCCGTTTTCATATCTAAGTCTAATGGCACTTCATTTTGAGATGCAGCCCCTGACACATCCATGGCGAACAAGGTCTACAACTTCCTGCTGTATATCGATCATAACAGATGAGAAACAAGCAATGTAAGAAAACCAGGACTACTTATTTTTAAATAAAATTATAAACTAACATATTTCACAACTATCTCCAAGGGAACTTAGGAGAATCAAGATATCAAGACAACAAAATTGCAGAGACTACAGATTAATTACTTAAAAGTGAACTAAAAGTGGTAAAAACAGAGATGGTTTATGAAAGTAGGAGTGATATTCCATTGTAGGACCAGTTAATGTGAAAGAGTTGGTAGGTTCTTACCACTTTGAATCAGAGTTTAACGTGAACAAGACAGTGCAAATGTAGAGTTAAGCTTAGGCAATACTGATTAATATTCCAATTTGAACCCATCTCATGGGCATAGGGAAGGAAACTAGATATTGACATGGTCACTCCTTATCCCTTGCCAAGGTATCCATGTTCAATTACAACATGCATGTTCTTATCACCCCCCCCCCCTCCCTTTTTTTACCCATGCAACTAATTTTTAATACTTAATTTCATTGTTCTTATCACATCTCTGTTGGGGAAAGCGGAGAACAATGATAAAATATAAGCGATTTTCAGGGACGACCAAGAATCCACTGTAAAAGCTTCAACTGGTTGTTCATTCTGATACTATCACTCAAGAAAAAAAATCTACTAATCCATTCTCCTTCAATGTAAGTATGAACTTAGAGAAAGAAAACGATGTGGAGAACCCAAATGTCAGGGCAACAAGTTGAAGGTTTTGATCGTTCTTAAACTAAAAGTAACAGTTCGAAGATCATCAGGACAGAATCATCAGCATTTTTTCAGTAGAGAGAGAGAGAAGGTCTTAACTCATACGTGAAAAAGTGAAAAGGTCTGAGAGGCGTCCTCACAGAGGTCCACCGGAGATGGGATATGGAAGGAGGAAAGCAGCAGTGGCCAACCCAATTCAATTCTCATTGCCATCTATTCTTAAATTGTTCATTTTTGCATGTGTTTGCACATAGGCAAGCCAAAGACTTTATTTATTTATTTATTATTATTATTATAAATTTAAAGAAAAGGACGCTCAATTGTTGTGATCATATCCCCAAGCTGAATCCCCCTACGGCAAGCAACTCTTCCGTAGGATTAATAAGCGATAATAGGGTGTGCCAACTCGAATCCACAACCACATGATTCAAGCGATGATGGGGTAAGGACTTCAGATCTGGTTCCTCTCCAAAAGCCGAGGGACTAGAGAGTGATCCCACGACTGGAAGGACCCGGGCACACGTCCCGAGGTCACCTTGACAGTGAAATCACTCTCTGGTCTCTGAACTCTATGGAAAAGAATCCTATCCAAAGACTTCCATCCATTAGGCTATCAAACACATTGGTTTATTTTTTCAAACGTTAGAAGCCATGAATTCTGCTATGTAGATAGATAATATGTTCATTTCGACCATTAGATAAAGAGGATGTAATCTAAATTAATTAATTACATGTCAAGTTTCAGAGTCTGATTCAATCAAATATCTTCTTGTTTTGGCATGCATGAGTCTATGTATCAATAGGCTAGAGTCTAGACAATACTGTGTACTCTCCCAACCTGCGCAGAACAAACATTTTGGATTAAAATATAGTCTAATGCTGATTGGCATTCATAATGCTTTTTGGGTTAAGTTTCTGTTGATGTTAACGCTTTCCCAATTAGGATTTGGATTGGAATTTAATTATATAAAGATAACAAAAGAGTGGGAAGCCAACCACCTCTTGACCGAATAGGCATGAAACATTGTAGTATGATGCAACTATACATGCAAAAGAGGAAAATTTAGTTTTTTGAAAGCAGCCAGGCTTGGTGGTGGTGGTGGTGGTGGTGCAAAGTTGGCATATTGGAAGGTTTTCAGGGTCTACAATGGCATAAGGCTAGAATGTCTGGGTGAGCTATACATGCATGAAGCTAGAAAATCTAAATTAGCAATTGTAATGAGGCTTTATCAACCTGAAGAATCACTATCTTTTCCATTAAAAAAAAAATCTTAAAATGAGGGTTTAATGACTTGACAAAGACTTTGAAATAAAGAAAATAACTATGATGGTAAGTGTTCACATATGGCTGTAAGCATGCAGTGATTATGTGGCAAGAGAAAAGGATATGATTTAAGCCTTTAGAATGCCATTGTAACTAGGTTTTGCTTTGTCTTTTAACTCCTAAACTTAGAAAGCATATTTATTAGTTTAAGAACTTCCATATGAAAAAGACTGGTTCAGATTCGAATCCGGAAACTATCAAATATAGGTCAAAAGGGAAACGAATTAGCGGTAGGTACAGACTACATCTTCCCATTGAAGAGATGATCTTTTGTTATTCTCTTTGATTTTATACAAGAAGCATTGGAAGAATGCATCTTAGGGGGCATTTATGTATGTAATACTTAACATCAGTGGCGTTGAAGTGCATGATGCTTAGTTCAGGATTTTCAAGTTTCCAACACATTATAATACCTAGCTGGAACTTCAACCTTGATATGAGAGTGAGAACAAGAAACTAATATGTTTTCCCCCTTTTATTATGCTCTCCTTGTTGACTCTCTCAATACAAAAACTTGAATAAGAACTAACATCCCAACCAAAGAATCTGTAGAGTCATAAATTAGTCAGATTTTTGAATTGTATGAGTACAACCAAGGATTAAAGTATCGGTATCGGTCGTCGTATCGGTCAGCCAAAATTAAGATATGTATTGGAGGGTATCGTATCGTATCATATCAGAGATACACTAAGATACGCTAAAAATATACACTTAAATGGATAGAAAACATTTTTTTAAACACTTTTGCATAAAGAATTTGTTAAAAAAAATATATTTATAACATGTATTATGCATAAACACTAAATTGAGGGTATCGTACTAAGAATTCAAGGTTTGTAGTTGTCCCATAAATGTAAAATCCTTGTTCCCAACCTTGATTTCCACTTTAGTTAGAGAGAAATATAGCTGACAACAACTTTGGAACAAAAACCCTTCAAAAAATTGTATTTTTCTGAAAAATTACCTATCTTGGTCATTATATGACCGTAGCGCACTGTATCGGTACATACCGATACTCACCGATACGTATCGATACTCACCGATACGTACCGATACTCACCGATACGTACCGATATATCGATACTCACAGATACGTGCCGATATATACCGATACGTACTGATCGATACATATCGATACTCACCGATACGTACCAATACATATCGAAACGTACATTTTACCTCAATTTTATATTTTCCATAGAGTCGTATCGAGGCATATCGTATCGTATCGATGTGTATTGATGCATATCGGTATTTATCGTACTAAAAATTCCATGTATCGTATCGGTGTGTATCGTATCGATTGACTAAATTTAACATATGTATCAAAGGGTATCATATCGATATCGGAGATACTTAAAACCATGAGTACAACAATTGGTTCCCTTGGGATGTTTGCTTAATAGTTACAACCTTTCATGATAGAGAAGGCTTGACTAGATCACTTGGCTCAAGTACCACCCAAACTTCATGAATTGTCAAAATTTTCCAACTTTCTGAAATAAAGGTTGAAGGAACAGATGTCACCAATTCAATCAAATGATATCACCAAAAATCACCACATGAACAACTTCCTTGTCGAAAGTGATGAAAGCGACTCCGATCCCTAACTACAATCTCTCTGTTCCAAATTTTGGCAATCATTGTGATTGCAGAGTGGCAATCCCTGCAAACACGCAAGTTCTTAAGAATATGAATAGGAATATTGTTTCCAAGTTTGAGGATTCCAAAAGCAATAGCCAGCTTCTCACTATGACTGAACAAAGTGTGTTCCTTATCCTCCTCATCTAAATCTAGTGAGACCTCCGACGTGCTGGGCATGTGACCCGTCAACATCAATCTCTCTGATATTTCACCCATCATAATGTGTATCTTGTCAAATTCAGGATGTGATCTATCACCAGAAACAAACTCATGTACACTTCCCCCAACCACAATAGAACTGCACCCGACTGACTTTTTGATGCCGCGATCTTCCATCATACCCCGAATCTCGAAGGCACTTGTCCTTCTTCCTGTGCTGGCATATATGTTGTATAATAAGACATAAACTGCATCTTTCTGGGGTTCCAAAACAAGGAGGTTCTTTGCTGCCTTCTCAGCCAGTTCCACTTCGTTATAAACTCTGCAGGAACCTAATAGAGAACCCCAAATAACAGCATTTGGTTCCATGGGCATACTTTCTATGAACCTTTCAGCATCCTTAAGATAACCAGAGCGACCAAGGAGATCAACCATGCAACCATAGTGCTCAATCTCAGGTTCCATCTTGTATAAATACCTCATCTCACTGAAATGGAAATGGCCCTCTTCAACAAGGCCTGCGTGGCTACAAGCATTCAAGACACCAATATATGTGACTCTGTTTGGCTGTATCGCTTCTTCTCGCATTAACAAGAAGTGAGCAAGAGCAGATTTCCCATCCCCATGCATTGCAAGCCCTGAAATCATAGCTGTCCAAGCTAACACATCCTTCTTGGGCATTCTGTTGAAGACCTGCATCGCTTGATCTATCCTCCCACATTTTGAGTACATATCCAGAAGTGCCGTCCCAACAAAAACATCTGGTTGAGTCAAATTCTCCTCGATATAACCATGCAATATCCTTCCATGATGTAGAGAACCCAAATTTGCACAAGCTGTGAGTGCACTCGCAATTGTAAATTCATCAGGCTTTAAACCCAAACCTTGCAACTTTAAAAACAATAACAATGCCTCCTTGTAGCTACTATTATGGATGTATCCAGTTATCATTGAGTTGAATGTGATAATATCTCGATAATCCATCTGGTCAAAGAGGGAACGAGCAATATCCAGCGTGCCCAATTTGCAGTACCCATCAATTATGGCATTCCAAGCCACAAGAGTCTTGCAACCCATGCTATCAAAAACTTGCTGAGCGGCATCCATGTCTCCACATTTCGCATACAAATCAATCAAAGCGACTGTCAAATTTATATTCATGCCAATCTGCTCTCTAACGATGAACTGATGAATCCATTTTCCGAAGTCCAAATCCTTTAAACGGGAACAAGCTGAGAGCACCGAAACCATGGCAACAGCATCTAGCTTAATATTAGCTGAAACCATCTTCCTGAAATATTGAATAGACATTTCAGGATTATCCGTCTGCGCATAACCCGCAACCATGCTAGTCCAAGATACAACATTCCGTTCAGGCATTTGATCAAATAACTTGCGAGCCTCACCCATAGACCCCTTTTTCGCATAAATTCCAACCATCGTCGTCCATGATACCACATTTTTAAGATCCATTTGATCAAAAACTCTCCTGGCCAAATCAACATGACCCAATTCAGAATACATGTGGATCAAATAGTTACCAGCAAAAACATCGGACTTGTCACAGAGCTTGAGGAAGTTGCCATGGATAGTCCACCCCAGATGAGTAGAGGAGGACCGAGCGCATGCCTTGAACAAGATTTGGAATGTGTAAACATCTGGAACAACATCCTCTTGACACATTTTCCTGTAAAGGGCGATTGATTCCTGCGGAACATGGTTTCTCAAGCAGACCCTGATGACGATGTTCCATAGGAAAGTGGAGGGTTTTGGAATTTGACGAAAAAGGGAAAGGACATGGGCAGTATCGCCTTGATCCGTGTCTGCTATACATTTCAGAAGCCTGCGTATTGCAGAAGGGTCAGCCGACCCCGTTGTGATCACATGAGCATGAATTTGGGTGCATTGCTTAAGAGTTGTGAAGGTCGCCCATTTCATTAAATTGGGTATGGAAAACGAGACCATTCAAAGATCAATAACAGAGTACAGAGTTCAACCATTAAAAAGTTCGTTGGTTCCTTTCAAATGTCGGTTTCTTGTCGCGGGGAACAGTTGCTATGTTCTATTACAATTGTAAAAAGAAAAATTCTGGACTCGATCTTTTTTTGGGTAGGAATTCTGCACTCGATCCACAGGCAACGATCTCTGGTAATCGTTCAAATATAGAGCTCTTTCTTCCAAAAAAAAAAATTAAAAAATTTTAAAAATAAAAATCTCTTGAGGCCTTACTTTATACTGTTTTTTTTTTTCTTTCCCCCAGAGCTTATCTTATACTATCAGTCAGAACAAATTTCGCTTTACCATGGTTCAAAAAAATTTTAAAATTTAAAATTAAAATAAATAAATAAATAAATAAAATTCTCTTGAGAGCTTACTTTATACGGACTCGACTATTCTCCTGAGCACCCATCGCCCAAGTCCGTCCATAGCTACCTAGACGAGCACTATGTGTCCAAGTGAATATCCAATGCTTTTAAAAAAGACACGGCGAACGAGGCACTGACAGAGACACAAAAAGCAAGGCACCGAGCACTGTTGGATCCTCACCTAGAGACGTGGCGCTCGCCTAAATAGCTATGAGCAAAACCTGGGCGATGGGTGCTCAAGAGAGGAGTCGGATCCTACTTAATACTGTTTTTTTTTTTTTCTCTCCAAAGCTTATCTTATACTATCAGTTACTATTTGTGGGACCCAATTTCACTTTACCCATGGTGAAAAGAGAATCTTTACATCCACCCCATCCATGGTTTTAACTTTTAAGTATCGGTGCGTATCGTGCCGTATCGGCCGATACGTATCCGTATCGGTAGGCATTGGCACGATACATACCGATACGCTACATAGAATGTTAGGCCCCCTTTTGCGTATCGCCGTATCGTACGTATCGTGCCGTATCGTATCGGTACCGATACGTACGATACTCTACGATACGAACTTTTGAAAATCTGGAAATTCCCGAGAGTATCGGTACGTATCGGTACCGTATCGGTATGTATCGGTCGTATCGTGCAGTATCGAGCCGTATCGTACTGTATCGGTACCGTATCGGTATGTATCGACTGAAAATATGAAAATTCCCGTGAATGTGCCTTTTGTTGTTTGAAACAAACACTTCAAACTCTCACCAATAGTTTTCTATATTTATCTTCTTTCTTCCCCTTTGATTCACACACATTTTTGGAGACTCAAATGGTAGATTGAAAGAAACATTGTCGAAGTGAATGGTTCAAAGAATGAGAAAAACATAGTCCAAGAAGAACCTTGAACTTGAAAGTTGAAAATTTTGAATAGTAAGTTCTTGAATCTTTACTCACTTTTTTCAACTTTAACCTTAGATTTTCAAGTTTTTTTACAAATCTAAGGTTCATCATAAGGGTGTCAACCGGTCGGGTCGGTTCGGTTTCGATCGGGCTTAATCGGGCTTAAAGACTTTCAAAGGCTACACCGTGTCCGCCCATTTAACTAATTAGGCTTAATTATTGAGGGCATGGTACACTTTATATTCGGTCGGTCGGCCTCGGGCTATAATCGGGCCACCTTAATCGGGCTTTAGTCGGGCCTTAATTGGGCTACGGATATGTTTAATGTTAAACGGGCTTTAACCGGTTTTTAAACGGACCCTCTTTAAAATGTGCTCTTATATTCCGGCCCACTCATGCAAACCCAAAAAAATGACAATAAATTAATAAATGATACCAAATATAACCATTATTTAAAATATGAACATGTTTTTACTTTTTAGTTTTTACTTTCTAATTTGGGGGGTAAAATAGGTATTCTACAATCATTAAAGGGTTAGGCTAGGCCAGTGCACAATAGGCCGGTCTCGATTGGGTGTTAAACGGTCGGTCTCGGTCGGGCGCCCGACGGTCCAAGTAGCAAAACCAAGACCGACCGTTTATAAACGGGCCGGGCTCAAGCCCGACACGTTTAATAAACGGTCCGGGCTGGACCGGTCTATAAACGGTCGGTCCCGATCGGTTTAGTCGGTTTAGGCCACGAATTGACACCCCTAGTTCATCATACTTAGAATCACATTTTGTGCATCATTATTACATGAAATCATTGGATTTATAAGGATTTACAAACTTTTTTCAAGAGAAAATGAGGGTTTCAATTTATTTCAAATTTCTTAGATCTGCTCATGCTCAATGATTAAAAATGTTTAGATTTTTTATATGTTATGTAAAAACAAGTGCTCTACAACTTCCATGGAAAATTTTGATTTTTCTCAAAAAAATATATTTGTCTATCAATACCATACCCTCATCATTTTGAACATTTTCAACTCAATATATTTGTCTATCAATACGATACCCTCCACTTAAGTATTTATGCATTCTACATGTTATATATAAATTTTTTTAACTGTTTTTTTATGCAAAAGTGTATAAAAATGTGTTCCCTATCCATTTATGTGCGTATCTTTAGCGTATCTTAGCGTATCTCCGATACGATACGATACCCTCCGATACGTATCTTAATTTTGACTGACCGATACGGCGACCGATACCGATACTTTAATCCTTGGTTTGAACACAAGACCTCTTGCATCTTATGTTAAACCTATAGCTGGTAGCACTCAACACTCAACACATGTCATTTTCACTTCCAAAAATGCCCTTCAAAGCACTCTAAATGACCGTGGGTTTCATAGGTTCAAAATGACATCAATATAGTTGTTTCTGTAAAAAAATATTGTAAGTAATTTCATGTACATGTCCTTTAACCCCTTTCCCATGTTTTGTTATAGAAAGGGCTTGAGGTGATATACGTGGGTCCGGTGAATTGTCAGTGAACTAAGCCAAAAACAATACTGTTGTTTAGATCATAACAACAAACAGCTAAAGAAGGGACATGGAGCTTGTGTTGCAGGTGGGGGGTTACAGTGAGAGATGGTGCGGCCCCAAGAAGAAGAAGAAGACAGGAAGGTGGTGGTGGGTCCCACATATTTGAAGAATAATGGTGGAAAGAGAGATGAGGTGTTCGAGTATTTTAGGAAGTTTAATTTTTATATTTTTTTTCCTTAGTAACTATGAGTAATAAATACTTTGAAGATTTAGTTAATCTTTTCAAAATCCAAACTTATAAATGTAAAACAAATTTTAAACTTTTCTATCTGATAATTAATTTCCTTATCTAGTGGATCTAAGTAATAAAAGAGGACGCATTCTCTGTTTGGAAGTACACCACTATGTCCATACACAAGGGGTGTGAATTGATCACCACACCCCTCTTGATCGATGCCTGAGCTTGCATTCTTTTTGTGGCAAAAGGGACTATGCTCCTAGACAAAAAGCCTTTTATAAAAAAATAAAATAAAAATCTTGCAAATCCTATCTGAAGAAAAATTGAAAAGTTACATAATAGGAAAAAGACCAATATGTAATGAATGGTGGGATATAGATGGATTTAATGAATGGGGTAATTTTAGACATTTCATTTTCTTATAGTATAATCCCATTTACAACAATATAAAATAGGCATTTTTGTCATTTCATAACCTGAAAGTTTAGGAAATGGTAGTAATATGCATTCTCTTCCAAACATTTCTTTCTAGCTTTACCTTTCTCTCATTTTCAGCAGAGCACAAGCTCTTCTTGAACTGACCGTCAATGGTTGAAGCATGCCCATGCAATAAAGTATTTTTGTGTGTAGTTGATATTTCCAAAAAAGAAAGGTGGGGTTCTTAGAAATCCACGATCATCTTTGTGGTTGTTATTAAGTATTTACATGAATAATTTTCAATTAACCATTAATCATCATAAGCCATGCTAGAGAAGTTTTTGTTGGGTATTTTCAGTGAAAAACTTAACAGTGACTGATGCCTTGAATAATATTGAATGAACATTAAATTGACAAATTGAAAATAGAAGTAAGAATTTTTTTGGTACCACTATCTAGAAACTCTATGAATTAGACGATTCACGATCAATACACAAGGCAATTAACCAATTAGATGATAAGAAACCTATATTAAATGACTGATTGTTTACGAAAATGTCCTGCAGATAGAATTCATGCCAGCATGACCGATAATGAGGAGCGTGTATTATTAAGTGATCATTTCTAACTACAGTCAACTAAATGATTGTGACATTTTACGGTCAGCTAACCAATTGCAATTTTTTACGGTTAACTAACCTTCTAACTTTTCGATCAAGTTGACCTATTGTCAATCAATATAATTTGTACAAACATGGTTTAGTTGCAAGGAAATTACAAACACATAGCTTAAGTGGTTAAGACTGTTAGATCAAACACCAAGAAACACGAATAATAAAGAGACAATAGATCCGTACGACAGAGATTTAACGAGGTTCACACACCAGGGTGGTGTGCTACGTCCTCGGGCGAAGAAGAAGATGATTCACTATGCAGAAGAGAAATTACACCCTAGCAGCGGCGAGGAAAAACTCACCCTGAAACCCTAGCTGCGTGAAAACCCTGGAATACAATGACTTTCTTAACAAGCAACAGTACATTATATATACTCCAAATCGTGGGTCGACCCATCGGGTCGCGGTCGATCCGGTCGAACCATACCCCGCACCCCCATACAAGATCAGTGATGGGCTCCGGGCTTGGGCCTGCTTCCATCACAAATCTCAGAAAATTTCCCATTCGGGTCGCCACCAAAATATGTCGAATCGGGTCAATCTTCAAAACGGGTTAAGAATTCGAGACAAACTTAACAAAGACAATTACAACCAATTAATAGAATGTAATTCCAATAACTATCCCATTAAGGATATGACACTTGGGTTCCTGCAGTTACGAAACTGCCAAAAGAGTAAGATCTTTCAAATAATAATAATAATAAAAAGGACTATGGTGGAAGAAGAGATCATGATCAACATATCAACCAAATCTAGGCATCAAGTCTATCTTTCATTTCGCTTTTAGATTAGTATTTCTTTTGTTGTATTTCCTTCAAGTTCTGTACTTCATTGCATAATGTAATGATCATGTCTCTAGTATGTTTAACATCAATAGAGATATCGAACACTAGGATAACCTAGTGGAGGTAGTTTCAGCTTGTGGAGTCGGCACCCAGTGGAGGAGATCGTTGAATCGAACTCTGTCGTACGCATTGTGTAAGTGTATGTGTGTGTATTTTCTTATTTATTCTGTACCCACATGTGGATTATGCTAGTCTCCCCACATAACAGTTTTCCACTGAAATCATCCACATTTCTTCGAATTTGAGTATTTCACCCGTGAAAAAAAAAAACCTTGTCATCATTTCCAATGGTCATCTCTAGAGACAAAAAGAATGACGAGGGGGAAAAAGCCTACTAGGACGAACAACCATCAGTCTTGGAAAGATAGAGCGGAAAGGTAACAGTTTTGTGAGGAGAAAGAGGACAGTCGATGACGAGAGAGAGAGGTTACCTCCAAGAGCTTCCACAATCCGCGTAGACTACAGAGTTGATTTTGGGGGAAGATGGGTTCTGATCAATGACGTTTTAACCCTTTGTTAGGAAATCTCGTTTGAGCTTTGTTTTTTTTCTTTTAAATTCTGATAAAATTTTGTTTTTACTTAATTATCCCTATAAATTAGTTTTCAATTGCATCATTTGGACCTTTACTGTGGTCTCATGAGGGTAATTGATTTCTTGTTATGTTGTGATAAATAACAGAATCTTGTTACATTAATAATTTCTTAGTTTGAGTTTAATTTGTACAAGAATCCTTAAGGATAAAATGGTAATAAAAAATATTTCTTATGAAAAACCAAAGGTACATTTGTCCGTACAGTTGGATCTAGGGTGATTCGAATCAACATTGGCCTTGACCGATCTTAAGACGGACTTAGATCCTCTGCCGCCGCCTTGAGCTCCATGCCTGAACGTGTTTTGTCATTGGATGCGCGCCAAACACTGTATTACATCACATAGGAATTCAGTCCTCCTAATACCGATTATAGATTTTTTTTTTTTTTCTTTATCCCAAGTTTTATGAACGTGATATTACAAAGGGCCTTTTTGTGGATTAAGATCTGTATCTAATGATCGGAATCAGACTGAAATCTGTATTCTAAAAAGAGAGTACCAAGGAATCTTTATCTAAGGAAACTAAAATATCGAACCAAAAAAAGAAAAAGAAAAAAACGTTTTTATTATTATTATCATATATATATATATATATATGTATGTAAACAAATAATCTTTAATTATATACATACTAAATATAATAGAACATTACCAAAAAAATATATATAATATAACATTTAAAGGGTTTCCTTTTCAGTTTCCCTTGTCACTATTAAGCCAAAATTAAACCTTAATTATTTTTCAGTTCTCCATCCTCCATATCATCCCCTAAGAAACTTCAAGAGTTTTACTACTTTTTTGCTTCTCTGAGTACTTGAAAAAGTTAAAGATGTGTTCTAATAAACTGCGTACAGTTATGAACAGTGTGGTTCTACTACTACTACTAGTGGGTTTTGGTTTGGTGAATGGAGAAGATCAATCAAAGTGGAGAGAACCAAGAAATCACTCAAGACATCATCGTCCATTAAAGAAAATCAAAGTTGATCCATCTGGGTATGGAGATTTCAAGACCATTCAATCAGCTATTGATTCAGTTCCTTCAAACAACAAGCACTGGATCTGTATCTTTGTCAGGAGTGGAGTTTATAGGTAATTAATCATCTTAGTAATGCTTAATTATTTTTTATAATCATTTTTCTTTTATCTTTTATGTGCAATATTTCATCTTCAAATTTTTTTTCTTGTATGTTTATATATGAAAATGTAGAGAGAAGGTTATGATTCCAGTGGATAAGCCATTCATATTACTTCAAGGAGAGGGAAGAAATAATACAACAATCTCATGGGATGATCATACTACATTGGCAGAGAGCCCTACTTTCAGTTCCTTTGCAGACAATTTTGCTGCAAGACATATAAGTTTTAAGGTATTGATCTTGTTCACTATTTAGTAATCTTATTTTAATATATAATGGTTTTTTTTTTTTTTTTAAGGGTAAAAGATTAGATAAAACTCATCAGTAGGGTCTCTGTAAATATCGTTCCTGATCAGTCGATTTTATCTCTACTTTTCATTAAAAAGAAAAAAAAAATTAATGATTTTAGCCCTGATTCGATACTAATACCCAATCCAAGATCGACCAGGTATCAATATCAGTTTCGTCAATACTGATGCGATCCGACTGATCTAATACCAATACTTAGAACCCTGCTCTCATGAAAGAATCATGCAGAGACAAATGCTAGTTTTTATGAAGATAAAACTGCACATCAGTTGAATCCTCCACAGAGGTATAAAAAATTTCTGTTCTATTATCCCTTACTTGGCTTTGTAAATGTATTACTTGACCAATCGGTAAATTATATTTGGTCAAATTTGCCCCTCAAAATTAAATATAGGGTGGATATAGGATTGATATTTGTCTTGGTGAAAATTGGGCTCAAAGCAGAAGCCCAATATAAAAATGGTGAGACATGGGCTTAGCTGGCCTACCAAAGCTGAGTTCATGTGAACTCCCCTTGGTAGAAAGACCGATTAGGGTATGGGTGGTTTTCTGCATATCTAGAACATCTCTTGGGAGAGACAATGAAAACGATGTAAGGGTAAATCTTGTACTTGCCCTGGTTGGTTGGGGACAAAAAGTTGTTTTTTTTTTTTTTTTTTTTCTATTTTTTAAGCACACTTGCTTTTCAATAAGGGTAAATCGTGTTATTTCACATAAATATCATATTAAATAACTTTCTTTGAAACTCCTTTTTATGTTGCATTAAATAATTTTTTAGAATAAAACGAAGAGCAATTAAAGTAGATTATAATTTCTTAATTCACCACTTTAATGACAACAAGTTGCACCAATGGTAATAGAAAGGGCAAAAGAACTCTACCCCTCCTTGTGGCTCCAGAGCTTATGTGCAGGCCAATGGGAGGGTGAGCGTGATTTATGTTCCCGCATGCCCTCTTTAGCATGGGTAGTCAAAGTTCTTTCTACCTAATAGAAATGAAAATGCTAAATAAAGAAACTATGACATCACATTCTAGTCACATGTCATTAAAGCCCTAATAAAAATTAAGGTTTGGTAATCATTACCTAGTCTCGTGGCTACTACACCAATATGGCTACCAATTAGAGGAGGCACACAAGCATCCAACCAGGGGTAAGGTGGTATTTTTTCCACTCCTTTTATCTTGGCATAGGGGTACACGACTAGGTAACGATATTTTTACAAGAAGTTAAATATAGAAATTGTCAATGGATTTAGAAGGTTAGAAAATCCTAATAAAAATTAAATTAAAAAAAATACTTTGAAAATTACTTCGCTGATAAATTTATCATTTAATATTCACAATTGGGAACACGTAATGTCCCTAGTGTTTAGTTTTTTTGAATGCCGAGTCATATGACATATGACTTCTCACTTTTTTGATAATATATGAATGACTCATGAGTTGCCAAAGCTAGCCCAATTTCAGAATCAAAAGGTACATATACCAAAAAAACAAAAAAAATCCGACTAACCTCTCCCTTAATTATTTGTGGTCCTTTGTTTTTATTTTTAATTTATTTTCGCCCCAATATTTATAATTGTCGGTCTGTTATATTTTTTTTTTTTTTGGACTGGGGGGCTTGAAAATGCTTTCTGATCATGCAACCCTTGAGTTAGTACGAGGGCCAATGTGAGGTACACATGGGTATTAATAGGGGATATGTTTCTTAGGTTTTAAAGGTTGGGGCATCATTTTTCCACCCTCTTTATTTGGCTGTAGGGATTATACAATCAAGGATCATTCATTTTCTCATTTTTTTCTTCACTTTCTAACTAAAAATCAAGTTAACCTTTTTTAGAACTGTGGGTCTTTTAACTGTAGCATGCCAACAATGGAATTTTATGTTACTTAGGACCCGTTTGATAACGTAACTAGAAACGTGTTTCTGTGTTTTCTTGTTCTCAGAAACAAAGAAACAGCATAAATACCGTTTGGTAAAAGTGTTCTGTTCCACTTGTTTCTTGAAACATAAATTGAAATTTATAACAATTTATGCTTCAAGAAACATGAATGACGAAACAAGTTTTACTTGTTTCGCTCGTTTCTCGAAACAAAAATGGGGCACAAAAAATCGATATTGAAGACGGAGTTTGGCATCACTACCATCACCACCGTCTCCGACTAGCTCCGTCTACAGAGTTCCTCTCCATCTTGTCAGCCGTCGTCAATTTGGTTTTCTTAAACCCCATTTCGGGAACCGACTCCGCCTCCGCCTCCGCCTCCGCCTCCGCCTCCATGGCTTTAACAGTGGTGGTACTCCTCACCGCGCTCTGCTTTGTGGGATTCTTCTCCTTTTACATTCACTGTCTCTCTGAGAATAATCCCCCAAACGATCCCCGCCGCCGACGCCACCACTAGACTCTCAGAGATAGAGTTTCCTCTTCTGGGATCGACCCCTCAATCATCCAGTCACTTCCTTTGTTCGCTTATGACGGTAACGTCAAGGAGCCCATCGATTGCCCAATTTGCCTAAACGAATTCGAAGAAAAAGAAATGGTTAAGGTGATTCCCTTCTACGGCCACGTTTTTCATCCCCAATGTATAGATGTGTGGTTGTCCGCTCATGGGTCCTGTCCCCTCTGTCGTTCTACCCAGCTAGTCCTCCCACTTCCTCTTCCTCAGCAACAAGAGGTACCACTTCCAATACCAATTCCATCATCGTCTTCGGCTGTGACAAGGGCGAGTAGCTTCTCCTCTTCTTCCAGATTACGGGATGGGGTGTATTTGCTGCCAAGAAGCATCAGCTTCTTACGCCTGTCTTGTTCAAGGAAATAGTCGGCTGTCACGCCGGAGCATCTATTTCTTCAAGCAAATGGCCGCCGATCGTTATCCACCGGACTGTAAATTCAATACTATAATCATCCAATCAAACGGAAACAAGGTTTATCAAACACCCAAAATTCTGCTTTTGTTCCCAGAAACGAAAATTTCTGTTTCTGTCGTTTCTTGAAATAGAAACAGCAGAAACGTTATCAAACGGGCCCTTAGTGTATCCATATTACTTTAATGGGACCTACACTAACTGTGATGTTCTACGATCTTTTCATTAGAAAAGTTTAAACAAAATGTCTAAGGGCTTAAAGTTTAACCTAATGTTTCATAAAATATTGAAAATGCGAAAATTTATTCCACTCGGTCTGTTAAGAAAGAATCTCTTTAATACGGATTTAGTTTTGTCACATCAAAGAATGATGTGAAAATTTTTTCCTTTTAATATCTGGAAATTTATTTGAATAGAATTTCTGTCAAATTTCAATCTCAAATTCAATCAATCTTTCCTTCTTTTTCATAAAGAAAAATCAGTTACTCAATGAAATTACCATGATTATCATAATAAAAATGAAATAATTACCATAACAAAAATGAACATAGAAATAGAAAATTGTACCTTTATATTTGTGATGAGATACTCCTTTACTTATTTAATTTACGTCAAAATTGAACCAATGATCTCTGTGGGTTTCCCTTATCACATTGGTGAAATAATCTATATCTTGTATTAAATTATGAAGTGCTATATAAACATCTCCAGTGATAGATAGTTACATTTTTTTTTTTTAAATGAGGGAAAGTTTTCTATGGGGGAGTGTGCCCCATGTACCTAGACACGTGGGGCGTGAAATGATCAGCCTACCCCCTATGAAGGGAAAAATGATATCTTTGCAGATATTTTCTTGTGTACTCCTATTAGCCCTTGCACATCCACGGAAACCCCACCCCACCCCACCCCACCCCACCCCATCTGTCACTTCTTATTTGGGTAAAAAGTGATGGCTAGTTACTAAGCATGCACCAAGTAACTTTCCCCTCACCACATATAAGTATATAAAGTTTGAGTAACTAAGTCTGGATCTATTTCCTGCAGAACACATACAACTTAGAAGAAGTAAAGCAGAAAAATCCTCGGGTGCCAGCAGTTGCTGCACTGATAGCAGGAGACAAGTCTTCATTCTATAAATGCAATTTCTTTGGATTGCAAGACACATTGTGGGACATGGAAGGACGCCATTACTACAAGTCTTGCCATATTGAAGGAGCTGTTGATTTCATCTTTGGCATGGGCCAATCCATTTATGAGGTATACAGCCTATTAAATTGTGCTATTGCTATATGTTGGTTGGTGCTTCGAAAATTGAAAATAGTCTCTCTTGCGAAGCCAGGGATAAGATTGATCCTTTTTAAACCCTACAGTAGTGGAAGCCTTGTGCACTAAGATACATTTTCATTTTTGTTTACATGTAAATACATACCCTTGAATTGGAGGGTTCACTAAAACATTTTTCATTTTTGGATACAGAAATGTGTGATATATGTGAATTCAAGGATGCTGGATCCTAATGGGAAATGGGAATATCCAGGCTACATAACAGCTCAGGGAAGAAACAGTCCTACTGATTCAAATGGGTTTGTTTTTAAAAATTCTGCAGTGCATGGAAATGGTGCTGCTTATTTAGGAAGAGCCTGGAGAGACTACTCAAGGGTTTTATTCTACAATACATCTTTGTCTAACATTATAGTTCCTCAGGGATGGGATGCATGGAACTTCGATGGCCATGAGTATGCTCTCTCTCTCTCTCTCTCTCTCTCTCTCTCTCTCTAAGATCATTCATGCCAGCAATAATGGAAGGATTTAGTTTTTCGTCAACATAGGTGAAGATTATCTTCATCCATGGTGACTTGACACTATGATCGGATTATGGAAAGAGTGACATCTTCCTTAATTCCTACCTCCTATTGTTGAATGTTCAAATTACCATTCTCCAATCCAATGAGAAGGTCAGATCATGTAAATGAAGAGATTCTATCTTCACCATAGTTAAAAGAAATTGAGTCCATGATTGGTCTAATAATAGTAATATATACAACCATTGTTTAAAACTTAAGAAATTGTCTTACTAAAGTTCTAGCCTTTCAAGTGCAAAAATAATCTGATGTAGTGAATTGAATGAATGAGTTTATTGATAGGATTAGTTTACACTAACAATAAATTCAGCCTTATTACAACTTAATGGGGTCGACTACATGGATCCGACAAAAAAAAAAAAAAAAAAAAAATGTAAAGGGGAAGGGGAGGTGGAAGGAAGAATACAAATACAACAAATCAGTAAAATTTCACTTAGACGCAGTCGGCTACATGGATTCTAGGATTAATGGGATTAGTTTGTTAAAGATATCTTTTGATGCTTCAACTCAAAAGAAAATAGACTTCTTGGTGTAGTTACATGTTAACAGTGATTGGATGGCTCCTTCATATTTTCCTTTTGAATCTCAATGATATTCTATAAGTCTATACTAGTTCATTCTCATCAGATTGCTTTTTCTTTTTTTTTTTTTTTTTTCTTTTTTTTTAATCTTTATCAGATATAAAATAACTTTTGCCGAAGTCAATTGCTATGGATTGGGATCAGACACTTCAAGCCGAGTGAGGTGGCTAAAGAAACTCGACCACAGTACAGTGATGAATTTAGTTGACATGAGTTTCATTGACATAGGAGGATGGCTTAGAAGGCATCCATTACACCAAAATATGCTGAAGGTGTAGTAAAATATCATTCATGCCTAAAACTCTTATTTGTGTTACCTCAAGAATTGTGTAGTTATATATTGGTGGGATGTCATTTTTTCTCATGGAAGTCACTTATAAGTTCTTAATGGAGAAGTTTTCCTATGGGGGAGAATGACCCCTGCGTGGCTCAGAAGCATAAGGCAGGGAGTCATTATTGCATTTCATATGGGATAGAGTAGTCATTTCCCCCTCCACTTATCTTAGTGTGGCCCCTACGCTCCTCTACAGAAACCATTTTCCCATTTTTAATTAGGTTCTCTTTGGTTTATATTTATTTAACTTATTTCTATTTTTACAGTGTTTGGTATAATTTATAGCACTTATTTCTATTTATAATAAATTAGAATATATCACAAATCACAAATAGCTTGAGAGCAATTTTTTATTTGTAGCAATAAATCATTAATGTTGATTTTTGCTATCTTAAATGAGCACATGTGCTAAACTACTCAAAATCAATGGTAAATAGGTAACTTTAGTATGTTTTATATTTTTCCAATAAAAAACCATAAATCCTATCATCTCTCTCGCTCGAAGTTCAAAATTGAAGGTGAAAACTAAAACCTATTTTCTCATTATATAATTATATAATCTATTTTATAAATAGTAACCAAACAAATACTATTTGTGGTCCATAATTTATTGTCAGAAATAATTTCTAAAAAATAATTAATAAATACAAATAAAAATCATACCAGAGAGAGCCTAAGATGTTTATGTGCATAAATTTTCCAACAAGTGCCTTCAAGAATTGTTGAAGAGTGAATTTAAACAATGTGACTTTTTCCAAAAGATGTGTTGAATATTCTTCGTTCTTTTTTTTTTCCCCTTCTAATATCTTTTCATAAGTTGTCACAGAGGAGGTTTACCAAAAAAAAAAAAACTAGTCACAGAGGAGAAATAACATTTTTGAAGAATTGTGGATTATTGGGGAAATAACTCTTCCCATGGTTATTCATTAAATGCCTTGATCAAAGACTTATTTTCATGATAATCAACTCTCCCACTGGAATAATAGAGTCCACAGTGAGACTCCAAAATAATCCTTAGTCTTACTTTGTGAAAATTTCCTCCTTTTATTGAATTTACATTAAAAACAAAACGAAACAATCATACATGGATCTAGTTTTCCCTTAAACCTTTGTGAAGAAATTTCTTCATCAATGGATCATTGCATTTGGATAAGTACAAAAAACAATGAAGGATATTTTCAACCTCCAATATATAGGGGAATAATAATAGTAGTAGATTTATGGGTAAACCTTTGGCCATGGGTGAATAATCTTAAAATAAAAATATAAGAACATTTAAATATATAATAAATAAAGCATCCAGATTCCCATGCATCTAGGGAGGAACATCAGATTGGCAATTTCCCTAACATTTTTTTTTTTTTATAAAAAAGGCTAATTACACCACCCGCACGCCGCAACCTAGTGGTCTCTGTGTCTATCTCTTTTTTCCCCTCGAAATGACCAAATCCCCTCTTATATGATGCCCCATCTTATGATCCCCCCCCCCACCCCACCCCACCCCACCCCACCCCACCCCTAAATTGGTGCCACCGCTAGCTTACCACACACAAAAAATGTGCATGTCCCTCTCCCTTTTTTTAGGCATTAGATGCTTGAAATTAAAATGTTTCGAGGAAGTGTTTTCTATTTGAGAGTGTAGGGGTTGTGCCCAAACACAGAAGCAAACAAAATACTGCCCCACCCACCCTATTAAGTGCAATCCCATAGGCCCTCGTGCTGGTGAAGCCTCTACACTCCCAGTCAAAAACATTCTCCTAAATGTTTCGTTATTAATTTTGGTCAAGACAAGAGATTGCTACCTAGTTATGTGGCCCCTACACCAACACAGGTTCAATGAGAGCACACACATGTGGGACAGTAATTTCATGCACTCTTGTGTCTGGACATAGAGCCACGTGACCATGCAGCATTATTTTTCCCTTTTGATTAATTTAAACTAGCCCGATGCTCTTGTTATTCTTGCAATCTTGTCTAGGGCATTGATATTCATCCAATAACTTATTAACTGATCACGAAGCTTCCAACTTTATATATATAAATCTGCACGAAACTTCCAAGCATTCAGTGTATAATCTTTGGTTCCAACAATAGATATTGACATGTTTCAATTTACATGTCTGTGAATTGCAACATATTATTCATAGACACAGGTTGGAAACTTAGAAACAACCTCTCTTGCAAAACAGGGGTAAAGCTGAGTACATTTTCCCCTCTCAAGAGTAACAAGAGCCTAGTGCATTGAGCTGCTCTATTTAATGAAAGGCTGTGGTGATTTCAGATTGATGTTTATAATGGGCATTTAAGAGAACTCAACTTCAAAATTGCAGTTACTGTAGCCCAATCGCTATTACAAAAATCAAAATCAGCCAAAGAAGTAACAGGAGCTAAATCATTATTAGAAGAATGATTCTGAATCCGAGCAGACTTACATGAGACATGTTGACAAGTCAACATGAACGATCGCTTGTAACTAATTTTTCCAAAGAAAAAGTCAGTAATTGTTGACTTAATCATCCAATTACTATCCCACACAGCATTCCATGAAATTGGCTGACATTACCTTGATACTAACTTTTCTACTAACTGGTCTCATTCATAGTCAAAGAAATGAAATCTTAAAGGATATTTTAGAAAATATTAAAACCTAGGAAGGTATTTACGAACCCACACGCAACCTAGATGGTAAAACATCTTGAAAACAGATAAGCTGCTCGTGTGAATCAGCATCCAACACTTATCATTTTTGTTTCAAAATATATCCATCTTTATCCTTATAATGCATAAGGTCAAACAGATGTTGAATGCTGATTCGTATGATGTAGCGGATCCTATCTCAACCTTTTTCCTATTACTTGTATATTTTACTATAAATATGGATGAGATGATGATGGCCTTCCTTATCCTTCCATTTAGAATTTGTTTAGTGAAAAAAGGAAATGGGTTCAAGGGCTCTCCTTCTTATGGGTCTAGTAGTTCTAATCATCCCTACAGAGGTGGGAGCTCGCTACTTAGTTGAGACATCAACAGAAAGAACATGTAAGTCTTTCTAACTCATCTCTCTCTCTCTCTCTCTCTCTAGGGTTTGTTTGGGATTTGACTTGGCTTCTCTGTTTAGTAATCATGTCATCCAAGAAGGTGGTGACTCTGAAGAGCTCTGATGGTGAGACTTTTGAAGTCGATGAGGCTGTCGCCCTTGAATCCCTGACTATTAAACACATGATCGAAGACGACTTGGGGAATAACGGGATCCTATTGCCTAATGTCGCCTGTAAGATATTGAAGAAGGTGATTGAATACTGTAAGAAGCATGTAGAGACTCCCAAGACTGAAGATCAGAGGACAGCCGATGAGGAACTCAAGACTTGGGATGATGAATTTATGAAGGTTGACCATGACACACTCTTCAATCTCATCCTGGCATCCAACTATCTAAATATCAAGAGCTTGCTGGATCTGACATCCCAGACTCTTGCTGATATGGTCAAGGGTAAAACTCCAGAAGAAATCAGGAAGATGTTCAACATCAAGAATGAGTTTGCCCCTAAGGAAGAGGAGGTGGTTCAGGGGGAGAACCATTGGGCGGGCCTTTGAATGATACTTGACCAAGGATACAACCTTGTGAATGAAAGAGGGGGAGGGGGAGGGGGAGGTGGTTTAGTTTTCATGTCACTGTCATTCAATTAAACTAATAGTTACCTTGACTTCATTTAGTACTTTGCCTTATTTCAATGGAACTTCTTTTTCATAAAATGTATATGGGAATTGTTTCTTGTGGGGGAGTGTGATTCTTGTGCATGTATAAGGGCCAATGAAGACATGAGAAATCATCCATAGAAACGTCATTTTTCATTTCATGGGAGTGGGCTGGTCATTTCTCTTTCTCCCCCATGTGTCTAAACGCAAGGGCCACACTTCCCCTGCAAAAAACATATTCCCAGTGTATATATAGTAGTGTTGGTGGTGGTCATTGGTATTTGTCTAATGTTTTATCAACCAAATAAGAAATTGTTGGTGTATGATGTCTTGTATTTAGTCACAGTTTAATTCAGGAAGTACTAGGCAAGACGGCGGGGGTGTAGGGGTGCACAACCCCTGCTCGAATTTTTTATTTGAGATCAATTTTGTCCTTTCTAGATTATGGTTTTTTTCTATATATTTGAAGCGAGGTTTTCTTTCTACGTAATGCAAGCAATACTGAGAGGTGTGAGGACGAGGATTGTAACCCTGTTCTCCATTGATAGTGAAGCAGAATCTCATCTCATCTCATCTCACTGAGAACATAGGCAATTTTGCCGAACCTCGTAAATATGTGTGCATTGTTTGTTCTTATTTTTTCATCATCTTCTGCATCGTTTTAGGGTTAAGTTTCTACAGAAACTAGGTTTGACTAGAATTGTTGATTTCTTCTCACAACACCTATGATGATCATGGTGCTACAAGCGAATCAACTGAGAGTGGGTTGTGGCATGCCACTAGTCATGCTTCTTAAGATCATAGTCACTGGTGCAAATCGGTTTTTACTCTTTTTTTTTTTTTTGGTGAATTGACCTTTAATATACAATAGCCCAAAGACTCCTTTCAATAGATGTTGCACTCAATTAATGGGTGACGTTGGCAATACCCAATTCTTGAATTGACTGTATTTTATCATAAAAATGTCTATTATTTGAATATGGTGCGGCTGGCCATTATTTTATGTGATTTTTGACTATATGTATCCCACACTTGAAAGTATTTTTAACCAATTTTTTGACCAAATCAATGCCAAATTCCACACCATTGGATAGTACACAAAGTAAGCTTCGCAACGATGCTATATTCATGAAAATTGGACTTATGGAATGAAAGGTTAAGATCTGAATATCCGAAAAACTAAGGTAAAACAAATTAATTAAAAAAAACAGTTCGGACTGTTGAGGCATTTTTTACAAAAATTAGATGATTTGGTTATCGAAATATGCAGCTAACTGATGCGTTCCTTATATTATCCTTATTAGTTATGGCCCTGCTGTTGATAGGATGTCCTCAAGTCCTCCAAATCATGATATATAATTATATATAGTTTTGGATTATTAGAAGCCTAGTATAATCAGGTTGTGCTCTTTGTAAGTCATGGATTTTTGAATTGTGAAATTAAGAATTGAACTTATACTTGAGTATTAGCTTTAGTATAACCTTTTTCTTAGCATTAGTGTTGGTTCCAGCAAAGAAAGGGGCAAGGTTGTGTACATTTTCCCTCCCAGACTCTGCAGTTGCCGGAGCCTCGGGGACTGGGTTGCTCTTTTTAATGTTGGTTCCTACTTTTAGATTGATATGAATGGGTTCTTGACCAGTTCATGCTACATTTTTTTTTTTTTTTTGGAAAAAAGGATG
>NC_056559.1:835627-839185 GCF_013358625.1 Macadamia integrifolia | reverse complement strand
TTTTTTTTTTTTTTTTTGGGTTTCCGGATTTTCTTAATTCTTTAATTTCTACAATCTTATTGATCTGTTTTGTGCCAACGGCATGGTTCAAGAGATCGAAATTGCAATCCATATCGACAAGAATTGGCCAGAATCAGCCAATAGCCCTAAAAATTCCGATCTGAATCGGCTAAAATCATGAACAGTGTAGACCATTTCTGCCAATTTGATCCCAATTCCTCAACCCTGGTCAGAGGCACTTATTTTTGTTTATTCTTTTCCTGGTTTTAATTTTCAAAATTATTTTTTAAAATTTTCTTGATCTACAGCTACCAAAAACTGGTCAATCTTGTTCAGATTTGTGAAATCATTTTAGATATCTGCAAACATCTTCATTTAAAATAAAAAAAAAACATCTCCTTCACTCTCCATCAGAGACTTCTTATTTATTAACTAGAATGTTGTTCTCACTTGCGAGCTACAATATCATTTCAAGATTTGAAATTCTTTGGAGAAAATCAATCCACACCTAACTGTTCCCTTGCTTTTGAGGGAGGAGACCATTTCATCTCACCAAGTCCAAGTGTTTTGGCACTATATTTGTATCTAGAAAAGTTTGGTTTGGTTCTTCTTGTTGTGTGTTGATGTACATTACTGTGGCCCTCACTTAACAGCTCAAGCTTTTGGGACAAAAGATTGTAATATGGTATCAAAGCTAGGTGGCCAGGTGTTCAATCTCTGATAAATGCAAGGTGTTTGTGTTATATGTTGTGCCACGTGATAATGTCATGAGTCAAGTCGCATGCGCGTGTGTTGGGGTTGTATTGATATACATTATTATAACCGTTACTCAACAACTCAAGCTTTTGGGATAAGCATTTGTAACAGTCACGATATCATTTGATTGAGATTCTTGAGTTTTTGGCTCCTCAAGCCAACATTGTTCTTATTTTTCTAGCACTTTGCAACTTTTCTCTCTAATATTCTCTTACATTCAATTGCTAGTTTTGAAAATTCTACCTCCTTATAGGGCTATCTCCTGCCATTTTTAACCTGCCACATTTAAGGTTGTTAAAAATGTATTACTTCACGGTTGCACTTTTCTTCTCTTTTCTTTTCTTTTCTTTTCTTTTCTTTTCTTTTCTTTATTTTATTTTATTTTTTATTTTTTGGATAGAACAAACATTGTTGACAATTGGTTTTGACTTGTTACTACTTCTAAGATGCTTGACACCTTGATGGATTTAATTCGTATTAGGCTTTTTACCCCCTTTTTGTGAGTACTTCTGCATTTTTAAGACACATGAAGAAGCTTTTCTCCATAGGATCCCTAATTCTGCTGTGTCTCGGATTATGTGTCAATTTCGAACTGCTGCATAGACAGGGGAAGGTCTACAAATTTATATGCCAATGTCCCTGCATTGGCATGCATCCCATGTAATTCCACAGTGTACCATATGCTTACCATACTACACATTCTCCCATTTCTAAGATTTTTCAAAGCTCCATTTTGCCGCTTGGCAAACTCCATTTGTGCTGAAACTTAACATATGAGCAGGACACCTAAGGGTCTACAAATGTGAATGGTTCCAAAGAATGATGAGATTCCATCAGAAGTTTTAGGCATGGTCATCTTGCTGATTCAAACTCTGTTGTTCTTTCTGTCAGCTTGTCTTAATGAATCTTTCCCCTCTAAAGCACTCCTGATATATCCTCTTGGAACTTTTCTATTCCACACTTAACATGGGTGAGTTTGTAATTATAATTAAACTGGGCATCTTTAGTTTATAATATGATCCATACTTCTAATATTCTAATCCCAATGGAAGACTGTCTAGCTAACTTTCATATGGCTTCAGTGGACAATCCCCTCTTCGGTAGCCATATGTGGGGAATGTTTCCAATCCAGTTCATCCATCAAACAAATGAAATCTGTAGAATTTCTTGTATTAAGTCAACAACTGTCATTGATTAGATTAGATTCTGGTGCTTTTGCTTTAGAAATCCAGGGATGATTGTGGTGTGTGAATGAATCTGGCACAGGGTTTTAGAGCTTCAAAGAGGTTGTCACTCAGGATAAGAAACCAGATGAACAGTGTGACACAGAGTAGCCATGTAAGAAATCTCATAGGGAGAACTTGATTCTTAATTGTACACAAGAGGAAGCAGCTAAGAACCAAACCTGACCTGAATCATTTAAATTTTAGGCCCCTTTCAGAATCAAATTCACAAACACCTCAAGGGCATTTTTTTTTTTCTTTATGAAAGATTGTTTCTTATGTACAGAGATCACATTAACATCTTATTCTATAAATTATTTTGAAACAAAGTGGATTTTATATGCTCCTTAGCAGAAGAAGAAGAGCTTATTAAAATAGAAATTTACATGGAATAATAAAATTTAAGGAGATCTATATATCATTATCTAAGGAGATCGACGAACAGACCTGATGTAATCTTCAAGGGCTTCCATTTGTTCCTTTGAAGGAGGTGTCTCATTGTTCTTTATAGATCTATGAACGTCGTACGTCGTTGATGCTAAGAACAGAAGCCTGTTTTGTTTTGTTCACAAAGAATCATTAATTTCCTTTCTTCTTCTTCTATTTCTTCTAAGGTTAGATCTTTAAACAAAGAAGCAGAGAATGAGAGAAATACAGATTAAAGAATTGACTTACGCAGATGCAGCAAGTATGATCTGCCGAGGAAATATGTGCTTCCCGAAGAGTTTCTCTCTCTCTCTCTCTCTCTCTCTCTCTCTCTCTCTCTCTCTCTCGCGATGGCGTTTTTGCTGCTTATCTCAAGAACACTATTTCGTTCAAGGTCTTAACACGCTTAATCGTGACGGAATCGGTTCGTGCTACTTCGAATCGGACTGAAATAATGTTGAATCGGACTATACCCAATCCGATTTGCCGATTCTAAGGTGTTTTCAAATTACAGTAATAAATGCAGTGGGCCGAGGGCTGAGGAGAGGCTGCGGTGGAGAGAGTGCGTAGGGAAAAGTAAACTAGGGATAGTGTTCTGTCCAGAGCAGGCGGTACATCATAGACACTAGGGTGTGCAATGGTCATCATGTCTCATTACACTAATCAACTATCCAACTCTAAAATATGCAAATGGATTCTCAGATATTGGATTGGATCGATATTTGCTAATATGGATATGATACTGGCTTTGGATCAGCTCATATTGGTTCAGATCGATCAATTTTACTCTTATTTCATAATTTTTTTTCCTTAAATGATTTTACCCCTATTCCCATGTGGATACCCAATTTTAAATAAGTCAGATATCGATCAGTCTTAACTGATATCAATATCAATACGATACAACTACTATGATCAATCTAATACCAATAACTAAAACCATAATATGGATTGATATTTGGCATGAGATTGAACGATACTTTTATATTAGAATGAAGAAGGGTTCTCTTAGACCCCAACGTACAACCATGGTTTTTCATGGTATGAAATTTACGATTGGTTAGGCTGGATTGCTGAAAACTGATACAAGATTGAATATGATCTGATGTATCGCCTTGGTATCCATTGAAAAAAATAAACAAAATAATTTAAA
>NC_056559.1:820506-835607 GCF_013358625.1 Macadamia integrifolia | reverse complement strand
ATAGAAGAATAATACCTGAAAAGGAAAAAAAAAAAAAAAAACTTCAAAAGTAATCAATTTTTAATGAAATGCAACAAATATTACAATTATTTTGTAAAAAATATATAAAAAAAAAAATTTGTAAAATTACAAAAATTTCTATGTAAAAAGTAAAAGCAGTGAACATTCATAAAATGTAAATTAAATTTATAATTAAAAAACCATGAAAAAAAATTGGGAAAACAAGGGATAAATAAATTGAAGAACTGAGTTTTCTTGAGTCCATGGTGAACGATCATCAATTCATCGTGGCCCATCGGAAAGCATACAATAGAGGGGGGAGATAGAGGGTCATATCCTGAGCATCATTTCCTTCACCGAGTGGTGCAGATTTAAATCTCAAGCCAACACCAATTCAACCGATTGGGCCAAATCGTTTAAAGACCGGCCTGACCTGCATTGATTATTAAACTTGTCAAGCCTAAGCCTGGCCTGTTTATAAATAGGTAGTACATAATAAAAGTGGTAAACCAGATGGGCACCCGACCAACCTAGCCCGTTTACAAGCCCAACCATTTATATATATATATATATATAATAGGGTATATATTGATATTTTTACCAATTATTGATTGTAATTAAGTGTAATATCTTTTCTAAATTTTTGATGATTTTATAAAATAGATTAAAATATCTTAAATCTAAGACAATTAAAAACCGTTTAACGTTCATTTAAGGCTTTGTTGATACATTATCTCGTTTAAGGCTAGATTATAGCCCGATTAGGAGAAGTTCGGTTAAATCCCTCAACTCGACCAAGCACGACATGAGACCGACTCATTCCTTAAATAGATAATTACGGTCCAATAATATAGGTTGGGCTAGGCTCGACTAAGACCAGCCGATCCCAACTAAGACTGGCCTGGCCCGACCGATTAACACCCCTACGAAGCGGTGAAGGAAAACTTTTTCCATAATTAATTTCAATAAATCAAAGTGGAGACATTGTAACCAGGACTTTAAGGATCGGGATTGGCTAAATTGATATCGGACCATTTCAACATTAATATGTAAAGTTACCCAATGGACTGAAAATCAATGCCACAACAACAGCAGCTGACCCTCAACAAAGTGAATTTATAATACTTTGTCTCCCCAACTTTAACAACATTATCATGATATGTTCCACTGTTTTAGGCCCTCTTTGGTATCATTTTTCTTTTTTATTTTTGTTCACAAAAATGGTTTTGGCCGCATTTGGTATCATTTATGGAGCTTGTTTCTATTTAAAAAAATTTGGTAAAGCACAAAAACCAAAAAGAGAACAAGAGTCATTTATGTGTTTTGGCCAAAAACGATTTTCAGTTATTTTGCGCTTGACTTTAATGAGCATGTGCTTAAAGGCTCAATAAGGAGGGTTAAAGTAGTCATTTGCTTTATAATTAGAAATTCAAGCCTCTTGCCCCCTCTTCTTCAGTCCAAGGTGGAGAAAGAGAGTTATAAGAAAGATGGGTGAAGGAAATCTCTTCACCCATTTCTTTAAAAAACTATTTTGCACATAGAGATACCAAACTATTTCTCACAAAAAATTATTTTTGTTAAGTAGTTATCAAACCATTTTTATGTTTTGATAAAAAAAAATGGTTTTCATTAATGATTTTTGTTAAATAAATAAAAAGAAAAAAGAAAAATGATACTAAATAGGGTCATAAATACATCTAATAACGTTTTAGGATGGGCTAACTGCATAGTTTACGAAGGAAAATATCTCATTGATTATTAAATTTGATGATAGAAAAACCCATTGAAGCAAGCACAATGTCACAACCAGCCCACTAAAGATCCACAGGTTTAGCCCATTAAGCCCATGGACTTAGGCTATTGGGGCTAAGTAAGGCTCAGTTTCTAGAGAATTCTACCAAAGTGTGGAACTCTAAATATTTTGTACTATATATGTTCTAGAAAATATTTGTAGGAGATATTTTAGGAGGTTACTAGAATCCTCCACTAAGGAGGTAAAAGTAACCATTAGATGAAAGACAAGTGTACATATTCTAGCCATTCATTGTAATTAAGAGTGCCTATAAATAGATGTGCCCTCATTTAGCCAAGGCACCAAGCAAATGAGTTTTTAAGCCTTGTACTCAAGAGTTCTCTAATACAATACAAGTTAATTCTTTCCAAACTCACTCTTGTGTTCAATTTTTATCTTCTCAAGTCCCTTAAGGAGTGTAGTTAGGCTGACTTAGTACTAGTGAGAGTGTTAAGTGTCGACACAGTTGCTTAGAAAGGTCTAAGGCCGTGACAGTTGTGGTATCAGAGCTTCAGCTACGAGGGAACCAAGCTTGTGGGACATTATGTCTAACGATTTAGAAGTACACGATGCGGCAACATGTGAACAAAACTATAGAAGAGAGGGCAACCCCAACACAAGGAAGCAAAGGAGGAGCAAAGATAGGTCCATTGATGTTGGTGGTGCTATGGAGCCTTGCTTAGCTCGGGTGGAGCTAGTAATGGCCGAAGCGATGGAGCACCTCGATGTTGTAGAGCAAAGTGGGGAGGAGCTTGAAGGCTAGATGGGGCAGCTCAAGGGGTCCCTACTAACTACTCTCAACACAATGGCACACCATCAGAAGGAGGAGCTTGCGACCTTCAAGGCTCAAGTGTTGGAGGAGATGGTCACCTTCAAAGATCAGGTACGGGAGGTGTTGGCCAAAATGGAAGCTCAAATTGACAAGGTACATGAAGATTGGGCCATTTGTAGGAGAGCAGTGGCCGGGGAAGCCACTACCTCTCGTGAAGTCCCTAGGGTGGAGGCACCGAGGCCTAAGCCATTTTCTGGGAAGAGAGATGCGTGGAAAGTTGATAACTTCTTTTGGTACATGGAGAGGTACTTCAAGACAATGGCACTCGACGATGAGGCATCAAAGGTGCAAACCACTACTCTCTACCTCACCTATAATGCAACCATATGGTGGCGTAGGAGGTATGCTGATGAAAGGGCTTGTGTAGCATAGATACTTGGGATAGCTTCAAGAAAGAATTGAAAAAACATTTTTATCCCGAGAATGCTACTTTCTTGGCTAGGAAGAGCCTCAAAAGGCTCAAGCACACGGGGTCTATTCGGGACTATGTTAAAGAATTCTCTAACTTGATGCTTGAGGTCTCGAGTATGACTGACGAAGAACTTCTATTTAACTTCATGGATGGCCTCCAAGACTGGGCTGCTTAGGAATTACAATGTCGAGGTGTGTAAGACCTTACTTCAGCCATTGTAGCAGCAGAGTCATTAGTGGAGTTTAGGAGAGAAGATAGTTCTAAGGCCAAGAAAGGCAACAATGGAAAAGGTGGGGGAGAAAAAGCGTCTAAGACCTACCCTCCAAAGGAAGGCACTAGCAAACCATTTTCAAGTAAGGAGGGTGGGCCTAGGCCCCATAAGAAGGACAAATTCACACCTAAAGACAAGTGCTTCTTGTGTGATAGACCACATTGGGCTAGGGATTGCCCTAAGAGGAAGGCTCTTAATGCCTTATTCGAGGAGAAAAGTGAAGATAAAGCACATATGGGGTTCCTACAATGACTAAGTGCCATCAAGGCCACAAACTCTCTGAAAAGGCTGATGTACATTGAGGTCAGTGTCAATGGCAAGCCCACTCGTGCTATAGTAGACACAGGCGCTACACATAAATTTGTCTCGACAGAGGAGGCAAAGAAACTTGAACTTAGGGTGTCCAAGGAGGGAGGATGGCTCAAGGCAGTCAACTCCCAAGTTCATCCCATACATGGCATTGCTCTAGGGGTTAAGATGAGTATCGGGACGTGGAAAGACACAGTGGATCTGTCGATAGTGCCTATGGATGATTTTCATGTAGTACTTGGCACAGATTTCCTATAAAGGGTTAAGGCCATACACATGCCATTCATAAGCACTGTTTGCATCATGGAGGAAGGAGCTCCATGCATGGTCCCAACGGTGCAAGGGACCAAGGATGACCCAAAACTCCTTTCAGCTATGCAGCTAGAGAAATGAGTCAAGAAGGGAGAATCAACATACTTGACAACACTATTAGAGTAAAAGGAAGATAGTGCTACTAAAGTACTACCCACGTCAATAGAGAAATTTCTTTAAGAGTTCAAGGATGTGATGTCATCTGAGCTGCCAAAGAGGCTTTCCACCTAAGAAGGAGGTGGATCATCAAGTTGGAGCCGGGTGCCAAGCCACTAGCAATGGCACCATATAGAATGTCACCACTAGAATTGGAGGAGCTAAGGAAGCAACTCAAGGAGTTACTGGACACGGGATTCTTTCGCCCTTCTAAAGCTCCCTATGGTGCCCGATTCTCTTTCAGCGGAGGCATGACGAATCGCTTTGACTATGCATCGACTATCGAGCGTTGAACAAGGTAACAATTAAGAACAAGTATCTTATTCCTTTGATAGCTGATCTATTTGATAGACTTAGTGGGGCAAGATACTTTACCAAGTTAGACTTACGATCGAGGTACTATCAAGTCCACATTGCGGAGGGAGATGAGCCTAAGACGACGTGCGTGATGTGATATGGCTCATACGAGTTCTTGGTGATGCCCTTCGGGCTCACTAATGCACTGGCTACATTTTGCACCCTTATAAACAAGATTTTTCATCCCTACCTTGACAAGTTTGTGGTGGTGTACTTAGATGACATCGTTGTCTAGAGCAACACCTTGGATGAACATATGCAACACTTGAAGATCATCTTCAAGGAACTAAGGAACAATCAACTTTATGTTAAGAAGAAAAAATATGCATTTGCATAAGAGGAGATGATGTTCCTTGGTCACAAGGTCAGAGACGGAACACAACGGATGGATGAAAGCAAGCTGCGAGCAATTCAAGAATGGGAGCCACCAACTAAGGTGACTGAGCTAAGGTCTTTCCTTGGCTTACTTAACTACTATCGGTGGTTTATTCAAGACTACTCAAGAAAGGCAGCTCCACTCATTGACTTACTAAAGAAGAATCGACCATGGGTTTGGTCGGACGCGTGCAAAGAGGCCTTTGAGAACTTGAAAAATGTCGTCATGGAGGAATCGGTGCTTGCCCTACCCGACTATGGCAAGCCATTTGAGGTGCACATAGATGAATCTGACTTTGCAATTGGTGGGGTGTTAATGCAGGAAAGACACCCCATTGCCTATGAAAACTGTAAGCTAAATGAAACGGAATGGCGCTACACAGTCCATGAGAAGGAGATGACCGTGGTGGTGCATTGCCTAAGGACGTGGCGACACTACCTACTTGGGTCAACGTTGCCACTAGCTACTTTCAAACCAAGAAGAAACTGAGTCCTAAACAAGCTAGATGGCAAGACTTCTTGGTAGAATTTGATTTCGTCTTTGAGTACGAGCCAGGCAATGCCAACGAGGTGGTCGATGTGCTTAGTAGGAAGGCGGAATTAGCTTCCCTTAGCCAATCAGAGGAAAAACCTCTAGAGTTGATCAAGGAGGGCCTCCAACATGATCTTGTGGCCAAGAGCTTACTTGCCCTTACACGAGAGGGCAAAACATGAAGATTTTGGGAACAAGATGGCTTGCTCTACGCCAAGAAGAGGAGACTCTACGTGCCTAAGTGGAATAACCTATAGATGAACCTCATTTGCAAATGCCACGACACTAAATGGGTTGACCACCCAGGACCATAGTTAGCAAATTCGGATTCGGGAATTATTCGGATGGAGAATTATTCGGAATAATTCGGACGATTAATTTAAGGATTCGGTCAAAAAAGCGGTCAAAAAATCTTATTGGGGTTTTTTTTTTTTAAAAAATTGTTTTTTTTTATTTTTTTTATTTTTTATTTTTGGTTTTTTTTTAAAATAATGTTTAAATGGACCGAATAATTCGGTTTAATTCGGATTCGGTCCGAATTATTCGCGAATTATATTCATTTTTGAAAAAGTCGCGAATTTTAAAGAATTTTATTTTTAATTCGGATTCGGTCCGAATTTTTGATAAAATTCTTTAAAATTCGGTTCGGCCGAATAATTCGCGAATTATTCGGCCGAATTGCTAACTATGCCCAGGACAACGGTGCATGCAGGCATTGCTGGAAGCGACTTACTATTGGCCTCAGATGCGTGATGACATAGAGGCCTATGTTAGAACCTGTCTTGTGTGCCAACAAAACAAGGTGGAGTAGCAACCACCTAAGGGATTGCTAGAGCCACTCCCCATACCTGAAAGAGCATGGGAGAGTGTCTCCATGGACTTCATCAGTGCATTACCCAAGTCAGAAGGGTGTGGGTCATTAATGGTGGTGGTTGATAGATTTTCTAAGTATGGCACCTTCGTGGTGGCACCAAGGGATTATCCGACAGAAAAAGCGACAAGGCTATTCCTAAAGCACGTTGTCAAGCATTGGGGTGTGCCATGATCAATAATAAGTGGTCGAGACCCTCACTTCACAAGGAGGTTCTGGACGAAACTATTCAAGATGTTGGGATTATCACTACACTTCTCAACAAGCTTCCATCCCCAGACCGATGGGCAAACAGAGCGCATCAACAACTTGTTGGAGCTTTACGTAAGGCACTTCATGAGTGTTAATCAACATAATTAGGCCAAGTTACTAGATGTGGCTCAGTTCTCTTACAACCTCCAACGAAGTGAGGCTATGAATCAAAGTCCTTTCGAGATCGTCACAGGACAACAACCCTTAACTCCACACACAGTAATGACAAGCTACACAGGAAGAGCCTGTTGGGTCCCGGCTGACACTGAGAGGGGGGTGAATCAGTGTCCAAAAACTTTCCCTCAGCTGGTTTTTTACTAGGTCACTAGCTGATGTGGCTTACTCTCAATCACAGTCTACTGATGTTGCCCAAAGCTACTATGTGAACTATTGATAACTCTCACTGCTGCACGAAGTTACTCACATAATATGTATTGCTGTTGAGAGTTGACTCAGACCTCACATGACAATGACTGTCACATACACATAGTCGTATGTACATCCACACTACACCATCAAGTGGTCAGGTCTACCAGATGTACACACCCATCCTGTAGGCACACACTCCAATCCACAATACAATACTAGCATGCACAATCACAACACAAGAAATACATGCTTGGACCAGTTGCCTACATGCACCGAGTAATGCCCACTGTCTAGCTCAGCATTTACTTAATACTAATTATGACTGCACCCACAGCCAAGGGAACACGTTCCAAGTTTCCACGCTTGACTTACAAAGGCTAGGTCTTCACTCCAATTTCCCAGAATAACCTAAGAGGCCACACCCATGGCAGATATGTTTAGGTAGTGATAACTACCAAGGAATACACTGTCCCTATGTCCAGCACCCACTGAACACCAATTACATAGATAAGGTTGGACTTATAACAATGCCCTACAATGATATCTCACATAGTATAGGTCTATGGCAATATAAACTAGCTAAGCATATAATGGAAGTACAGTAAATCAAAAGTGCAGTCAATGAGTGTAGAATAGCTTACAACTTTGTAATGTCTCTGATCACTGATTTCCGAAGATGGGACCGAGAACTCTGATGGTCCACTAGAATCTTCAATCTCCCCTAAGTTGATGAAGAAATTTGAATCTTCAAGTGCACTGTAGAACCTGAATTAGTCTGTGTCTGAAACACTCTAGCAGTGAGTGTGTGATACTGATATTTTTCCTCTTTTTCTTTTCTTTCCTTTCCTTTCCTTTCTTTTTCCTTTCCTTTCTTTTCTTTTTCTTTCCTCCTTTGTGGAAGCTCACCTTAGCTTCATCAAGGCACACCACCTCTCATCTTCTTTCTTCTTTTTTTCCACTTCCTCTCTTCCTTTGTTAGAGCTCTAATGGCTCAACAATGGCTCACACAGGCATAAATGGGCTTCTTCTCTCTTTTCCTCTTCTTCTTCCTCCTTCTCTTTTCTCTTCCCTTATCTTGGCTACCACCAACGAAGCTTGCTGCCTTCCCTTCCAACAGCTTCTCAAGTCTCTAATGGAGGCTATGGATCAAGTACAAGAGACTATAGGTTTTGCATTCAAAGCCTAAGCCTTCTTTGAGTTTCAACTCAAATATTCGGCCACCTCTGCAACTCTCCTCTTCATTTTCTTCCCTCAGGCATGTAAAGCTTGGAGAGATGAAGAATCTCCAACTTGAATCACCCAAATCCGAGTTAAAATGAGAGAGATATGACCATTTGAAGTTGGAGCAATGAGATAGCCTGAAATGGAATCTTCGTAGGGATGGCGTAGGCTACACCGGCGGCGCGCGAAATAGGGGCAAAATCTGACCGTAGATCTCATATAAAAGATCTTATAATCTAAGCCGTCCGATTAAACCAACGGACAATAGATCCAAACCATTAGATTTGAATCTCGATGACGTCATCATGACGTAGGCGCTGACATCGTCAGAAGTGTTGTTGACTACGGATTGGTTACATCAGCATATATTCCGGATCAATGTGGGCTTAACCCATAAAGGAGAATCATTTATAGACCATTAGATCTGGATCTATAAGATCTACTTGATCCAGATCTAAGGGATTGGAATCTAAGCTTCGGTGATGATGCACATGACACACACTAGTCAATGCAATATGGTGTAGCGCCAGACCATCATATCTAACACACTTCACCAGTGAAAAGCCTCAGATAAGCATCTTCAACGCAAGCTCTTGTACGAACCGACAGATCAGAATCTGACCGACGTGGCTCAATCTGAGCCGTGTATTAAGGATCCCTTTGATTCTCTTATATACACATAAACCCCTGCTTCTATAAACTTTTATGCCAAAAACCCCTTATCAACTCAGACTTTTAAAACCTTAAAATTACACAAAAGCCCCTAAAATTTTAAAAATAAGTTCCGAAAAATCCACCCAACACCGAGAGCATACTGATGAATTTTCGGTTTGGATTTTCGAACCGGCTTTACGGAAACACTTATAACTTTTTCATATGATATCCGATCAAGATGAAACGAAGTGCGTTGGAACCATAACTGGATGCTATACAACTTTCTAGAAGACTCAATCATCTGACTCAGCCATGTAAAAAGACCAAAATGCCCCTAGACCTTTCCAATGATGCATCTTTCTCATACGAAATCGGAACGCGATGAAATTAGAACCGTTGGAAAGATTTGATTTTTTTTCATATTGTTACATGTAGAACATTTCCTTTAAAAAATTCATCTTCAATATCGAAACTGCCCTCGACTGTCACAAATGTCGTAACTTCTTCATGCGGTATCGGAATGTGACGAAATCAAATGCACTGAACTAGGTAAATTACAATCTATCTTTTTCATGAAGAACCGATCTTCCAAAAATGTCATTTTCATTACCGAAAAATGCCCCCGAGCATAAATAGGCTAATTTTACCAGTTTTGACCAAAAAACCCGCACCACCTACTAAAGATGTATTAAACCACTACATACATACCAAGCGGCAAAGTTATCTCATCGATGACACTGGGCACTTCCATGTCATCATTTTCATCAATGTCACCCAAACTGGCCATGTCATCACCGCCACATGGCCGGGTTGCCAACAAGGACAACCATAAACCAACATAGCCCTTCAACATTCAAGGTAACGGTGTCAATTTCAAACTGAAACCGAATATCGAAACCAAAATCGAGCCAAATTAATCGGATAGAAATAGAACCGAATTTATTCGGTTTGAATATGTGAGTATGCTATTCGGTTCAGCTAGGTTTCAATTTAGGGTGTCAGAATCGTCGGTTCGAACCGAAATCAAATTGAATTGCTCTTATCATTCAAGAATGTTTTTTGCAAGCTCTTTTTTTTTTTTATGTGGTAAGTGTTTTTTACAATTTGTCATCACATATTTACAAGCTAAAATAATTTTGGAGTTAGCAATGGCCATAAGGCCCATAACTTGAGCCCATTATGGCATTTGATCCATCACAGTTATGATTCAAAAGTGAAACCGTTTTCATAACCGAATTAAAATCGAGGTATAAAATAGAATTAAAATTGAGGTATAAAATCGAATTAAAACTACATATCATAACTGTATTAGAATCGAAATCGAATCGAAACCTAATAAAGCGAAATTGAATCGGTTTGAGTATCTAAAAATGGATCTGAGTCGTTTCTCAATTCCGTTATAGTCTATCTTATCATCATTTGGATCTGAATCGAAACCGAACCAAATAACTGAAGCTGAACCGATTAACACTCTTAGTTTAAGATTGCTAAGGAGTGGCAAACGAAGCTTGATGTGGCTAAGTTGTACATGGACAAAGCCACTAAAAAGATAAAGAAATGAGCTGACAAAGGGAGGTGATAAGAAAAATTGAAGGTTGGGGACTTGGTACTTGTAAAGCTTCTACCCCAACAATTCAAGTCCCTAAGGCAGATACACAAAGGGCTGGTTCGTCGGTATGAAGACTCATTCGAGATCACCAAGAAGGTGAGCAAGGTATCCTATGAGGTGAACTTACCTCCCAAACTCAAGATCCATTCGGTTTTCCATGCAAGCCTATTAAAGCCATGCCAAAGAGACAAGGAAGACCCAAGTCGTGGAGCCTTAACAAGAGCACCAATGGCTGTCACTACTTCCTATGACAAGGAGGCCGAGTATACGATCACTCATCGAGTCATCCAAAGACGAGGAGTACCTCCTAGTAGGGAATACTTAGTCAAGTGAAAAGGGCTACCAGAAAGCGAGGTAAGTTGGGAACCCACCGACTCTTTATGGCAGTTCCAAGACCACATACAAAGGTTCCATGAAGAAGACGTTGAAGGAAAGACAAGTGTACATATCCTAGCCATTCATTGTAACTGGGAGTGCCTACAAATAGAAGTGCCCTCATTTAGCCAATGCACTAAGCAAGTGAATTCTTAAGCCTTGTATTCAAGAGTTCTCTAGTGCAATACAACTTCATTCTTTCCAAATTCACTATTGTATTCACATCTTTTCTTTTCAAGTCTCTTAAGGAGTATAATTAGGCTGACTTAATACTAGTGAGAGTGCTAAGTGCCGACGCGGTTGCTTAGAAAGATCTAAGGCAGTGACAACAAGGTGTCTTCTATTTTGACTAAAACATGCAAGATCAAATGGCTAGACATCCATGAAGTTCGGAGCAATGTGATGGAGTTAGAACAAATTCTTATTGGAACCAAGTACCACACCATGGCATTTGAGCGTGATCCCCATTTTTCGAATATTTATACATTTATATCTCTAATCTCTTTTAAACTCAAGCCTACCAACGACATGGTCTTTTTGTTAAACATTTGGCCTTTATAACAACTATGACCAAACAATCCCCTATTACTGAGCACTGACAAAGACATAGATGTAACTTCGTCGTTTCAATAATATTTAATTTTTCTTTCCATACAAAAAAATATAATAATAATAATAATAATAATAATAATAATAATAATAATAAAAGTGCAAAACCATATCGAGCCTTATGGGTCAGTATGGTCCATTTTGGTATTTTAAACAGTTTTCAAAAACCAAACCAGTACCAATACCGAGTTAGATTGGTCGGTTTCATTTGGCTCAATCGGTTGGGTCATAGTAATTTGACAGAAGGAGAGGGTATTTTAGTCAGTCAGAGTAGGGGTGTCAACGGTCCGGGTCGGTGCGGTTTCGATCCGGTTCCACCGGTTTCGGTGTGAGTTTGGAAGTGACCGAAACCGACCCAATAAGGATTTATCGGTTTCGGTCCGGTGTCAGTTTCGGTGCGGTTTGGGTTCGGGTTGGTACCGGTTTGGATTTATTAGGTTCATTTCGGTTTGGATCGGTTTTTTAAACCGGTATGAAGCCATTAGGAAACAACCAAATGATGAATTGTTGAACTTCGATTTCTTAAATCGATTTGTAACCGGGTTGGTTTTGATTTTTGGTCTAGTTTGAATTCGATTTTCCATACAAATGTATACAAAACTATTCAAATTTTAATTTTTTTAATGAATTTTGGAGTGTTTCGGTTTCTTACCGGTTCGGTTTCGGTTTCGGTCCGGGTTTTGAGCCGGTTTCGGTTTGGTTTTGGGTTCATCCGGTTTTTGGTGCGGTTCGGTTTGGTTTTGGGGTTACAATACTTGAAACCGAACCGAACCAATAAGGCTTCGGTTCGGTTCGGTCCGGGTTGTTATCGGTTCGGTCCGGCCGGTTTTACCGGTTCGGTTTAGGAATTGACACCCCTAAGTCAGAGTATAATATTCACTCCTCGTCCTCCTCCAACTGCTAAGCAACATTAGGGTAATCAGAGTCTCCGAGAGCTCTGTAAAGCAAGAAAGAATGGCGGAAGAAGAAGAAAATGTGGAAGCACCGCAGCCATTAGCGTCAGGGAAAGAAGAAAAAGAGGGTTTAACTCTAACTCCCTGGGAGCAGCACTCAGCAGTGATTAACCTTCCTCGCTTCGACTACAATGCTCCATCTTCGCTTCTTGAGAATTTCCATTCTGGGTTCCTCGTCACCTGCCCCATTAGTATGATCTTCACCTTAATTCAAAACGTTAATTTTAGACTACCTTTGCACAACAGTGATTTTTGAGTTTTATAATTATGCTTCTGTAACTAGTTCAGTGGGATTTGGTTTCTATTTGGGAAGTGTAGATTGGTTCTTTTTTAGTTTGTTATATAGATGAATTAACTCAATATAAGCTGTCTGATGACTGATATGACCACATCAATCTTATTACAATCTGCAAGCATAATTCTCTATGCTGCACATACGTTTCTTCTTTATTTAGGTCGCTAGCTCTTTGTTCATGAGAATGGCGAAAATGGGCTTTTCAAAATTTTCATTTTATTCTAAACATTTGATTGTTGTGATAGACTTTATTGAGTTTTTCAGATAGAGTGATGATTATGATTTTAACGACTCATGGTTACATGTTTTAGCAAATGGGTTGTTGGAATCGTTGATAGATGAGTATGTTATGCTACTTAGTAAGCTTATAATCAGTAAGTGGCACGTAAATTTGGCTCCTTCATTTGTAACACTTTATGAAAGAAAAGAATAGACACAGAAGTACAATGCTTGAAGATGCTGCAGCTTAAAGAGCTAACTCAAGATCATAATAGTACAAGGAAATCTCGACTCAAAAAATCTATAGATCACAAAGTAACTAGTTTCCAAAACACATCCTGGGATGGACTATCCGGTTTTTTTTTTTTTCAAATGACTTGGTACATGGTTGGCACCTTTAGGCTTCCTTTGAAGTGTGTGGTTAATGTAGAATAGAGGTATTGAATGCATCTAATCAATTGGGAGTGTCTTTACAACTGGCGTAGTGCATTTCTCATCCATCCTATAACATTCACAAAATCCCTTTCTTTTGTTGCATATTCTTGTCTTTTTTTGAATTACAATTACATGCTGTGTTGTCTTGATGTACGCAATACTTGCTTCTTTAATCTCTAAAACCCTGTTTGATTTGGACCTCTGGCATGTGGGAAGGGTTAATCTTGACTCGGACATGTATTTTCATTCTTATTCTTATGGAACTGAAACATAACACCCCCCCCCTTTGTCAGAGCGGGAGAAAAGTGCCACGAAAGAAGCCATGTCCATACTTGAAAAGGTATATATCAAGTTTCTCACTGTCATTCCTCAATAACATTGGATGTCTTATTTCTTTCTGTTTGGGTTGTCTATAATGGATGAATGTGGAGCTGACGGTAAGCATAGGGAGAAGGCCAAAGTGGAAGGGGCTGATCCATTTTATAATTTTTTGAGGCATTAGATATGGTTTTCTGTAGGCCTGGTTGGTGTGTATTTCTATTTCTTATGCTAAGATATTTGTATGTTAGCAGTTTTGTTTCTGTCCGGTAGGAAATGACTTAGCTGATCAGGCCATAGGATTATATAAGCACGGACTAGTAATGATATTTTATCATTATTCTTTGGGAGAACGAACTCTACCAGGCTGCATAGAGTATGCTAGCGTCTCCCTGTGTCTATCTCTCCCCTCCCACAAGGGATTGTAATGTTCCTTGCTGGCTGCATAGTGTGCGCTAGCACCTCCCTATGCCTATCTTTCGCCTGTGGACTTACATGTTTCCCCACTATTATGGGTGGAGAGATAAAAAAAAAGAGAGAGATGCTAATATACGCTACACAGCCGGACAAGGATCTCAATACCTTTTTTTATTGTTTTTTCCCTAGTGGGCCATTTTGATGTGAATATCAAACAAAGGCTGGGAAACTAAAGTGGGTGGAGGGAAAAGGAGGGGTTGGCATGTCAAATGTACCAAAGTTAACCCTTTGCATCTGACCCGAGGATATGGAGCCCATTCTGAAGCCCAGCCCATGCATTACTGACGGTCTCCAAGTTTATGACAATTTGGTGATTATACAAATTGAGCAAAAAGGGTTGAAGTCTGTGAGATAATTTCGTCGTTGTAACATGACAAAACCATACTTAGAATATGACTCAGACCTTTGAGATTCTATTTTAGCCTTAACAGGAAATAACAGGATATGAAAGAGGACATACTTCTTTGTTTTTTTGAAGGGGAAACTTTATTTTAAGGGGAGAAAGAAAAAGGATTAAATCTCAAAGTATAGATAGAATACGATAGACATTGGCCTAAACAGACCAACAACATGAGAAAATAGAGGAAAGCAGCATTCTTATATATTCTCTTTAAGTCTTACCTCTGTTACAGCATCTGTGACCACTGTATTTTCTTTTCAGTTTCTGTTTTTTGGGGCCTTAAATCTCAGCCAATCCAGCCCTTGGATATGGCTCAAGTTTTGATATGTTATTCTCCTCTTAACAGTAATTCATACGGCCAGAAAATTAGTAATTAGAATGACACAAGTTTTGATATGTTATTCTCCTCTTAACATAAATTGCAAATGTGGGCTGACAAAATGGTAAAAACCATAACCCTGTAAACATTTACAATTTATTTAAATATTTGATTCTGCTGGGGTCCTATTCTTCTTCACCCCCCTCCCCCCCCCGTAACACATGTTTCCATCAATTATATCTTTTGTAAGAAAGATTAGCCTTGTTAGAGAAAGTTTTATTATTTGAAATGTATCTATGTCTAACCTTTTTTTTTTGTGGGTTTAGAAAAGGTTAAGATATGTTGGAAGCTCTTCTAAATAATTTTTTTTTTTTTTT
>NC_056559.1:817278-820484 GCF_013358625.1 Macadamia integrifolia | reverse complement strand
GGGGGAGGGGGGGGGGAGTGAGGACCAGCCGACCAGGCTTCGAACCTGAGACCTCCTGATAGGATGGGTTATGCAGATTCATCACCAAAATGGGCTTGTTTTATTAGGAATAAGCCTAGGGTAGTGTTGTATACATGTTGGGCCTTTGGTTAATGGGGTTTTCAATGTCATAGACCACTTTAATAGGCTTAAACCATGGTGGTAACTCTGTATTTGTAATGTTCCCTTATTAGATAGTTTATTTCTTTAACTATTAGCTAGTGAAATCGACATCAGCAAAGGTTATCTTAGCTGAGTTTGGTCATAGGATCTCCTGTTCCAATTCTAACTCTTATCTTTATTTAATTCCACATCAAACTTAAGTTATAGGCATGTTAGGACTTAAAGTTTGACTATGTTTTGAGTTAGATTTCTTCGGTATTTCAGTTTCCTAGTTAGTGTATGTTAGCTTATTACTTAAGGATTGGGTTAGGCCTTTCCTTTTTAGAGTCTAAGTCTAATTTTGAGCTTTTAATATAAGATTGTAAGGGGGCCTAGTATTGTACGCGAATTTATAAACAAAGTTGCTGCTCTCTTCTCGAGTGAAAACCCCTTGTGTGTGATCAAGGTCTAGGTTGGTGTTGGATTTGATCAAAGCACCTTGCAGTGTGAATCCTGGGTGTTTAATATTTGTTTGTTCATATTCTGAAGCTACTGAATTACTACCGGACTTGCCGAATCTTATTCTATCTTCTAATTGCCATGGACAAGAAAGTTCAATTCTGGAATTTCCTGCAACTGCAGCCCTTACTTTTAGAAGATCATATCCTGCCCTTTTTTTAAAATTAAGTGACTGGCCATCAGATGACTCTCATTTTTTGAAGTGATGTCGACATCATAAAAGGGAAACTCGATCAAGAAATCTCTCAGATCAGACCTTTGATTACTTTCTGTTTTCCAAGTCTGTCCTTATTGTCAAGGTTTGAAGTTTTGCAATTTCAATTTACTAAATCGGTTGCTGTTCCAGTTGATTTGTGTTGCTGATATTTCTGGGGCATGGTCAGATTTGATTTGGCTATATTATTCTATCCTCTGATTGTTAGTCTGATTAGTATATTGACCGAAATACCCTACTCCCAGTTCAACTAGGATGGATCCCTATTTTCTGATCCAACTAGTGGATTGATATCAGATTTTCAGCAAGTATTTTGCCCTATGTTTATTGAACTCAATTTAAGTTCTAGCCTATTTTGATCTGTTGATTTTCTGCTGTGATAAATCTCCCTAAACCGAATTATTCTCTGAGAAAAGATCCTATTTTGATACTGTATTGATTACTCAAAGTCAATACTACATTAATGGGCTTTACTGCACCACACACTACCAACTGTGCTAGGCAGTTGTTCTCAGCTCTTCTAAATGTTGTCTGGGTTTTGGTTTGAATCTGGAATTCTTTTTAATGAGCCAGTTGTTTATTTGTTCTTTTTGTACTGATTCTATAACTCTTTCGGAATTTTTCGCAGTATGTCAAAACTTCAAGTAAAAAAAATGTGGAAACTGTGGCAATCGTAGATGCAGATGTGGCTGTGAAGCGAAGGAAGATATCCTCTGAGGAAATAGGTGGGAAATGTTTGAGTAGTGCAGAATGCGAGAAAGCCACCAACAATTTAGAGAATTCTGTCAGTGGAAATCTTTCCCTTTCACTTGTGAAGCTGACAAGGAGTGGCTTGCTTCTCTTTACCTTCCCGAAGGAAAACTCTTCTGATGTTATTGATATTGTGTCTAATATATTTCATTCTCTAGATTCTGGAAATCTAAAGCCACCTCAGTAAGTTTGCTTATTAGTTTTTGTTTATTTGTTTGAAATTTGTCATGTAATCCTTCTGGTTTATTAAAAAAATTTATTCATATGTCAAATTTTCTTTATTATCTTTCAATTTTTGAGTGACTCATTTTGCAGTTTATTTTGATGTGATTAGGACCTTTTGCTATAGGTTTTGTTTTGGTGGCTATTTCAGTCAGGGGACCAAAATGAAACTTTCAGATATATGTGTCGTATCATTTGCAAGTTTTAGTTTAACATTTTGGTCCCTATATGTAAAATGTATATATATATATATATATTATAAACAGATGTATTGATCTGGATAGCTTAGGACCATTAACAAGTATGGCTTTGAAGTTTGAATAGAGTTGATTGGAGCATAGTTGTCACGGCATCTAGGCGATCCAAGGTGTTGGAGGGGGCCTACACACAAGGTGCCGACCTAGGAGACCAAGGCGGGGGCAGGTAGTCAAACAATTAAGATTGACGATTCAAGGAAAAAAGAAGTCAATTCAAAATTAGGTATGGATTTGGTGGATGCGACTTAGGTCTTATGACCACCCCTTGTTGTGATAGGGAAAAATGAAGGTCTGATGTCATCACTGGTCAGGTGCAATTGTAAGTATAGTTGTCAAGGCGTCGCCTAGGCGACGACTAGGCGTCCAGGCGGTTTGCCTGGGGCCTAGGCGACAGCCGCCTTGTTGCACTGCATGTTGCCTTCTGTTTCGGCACTTATTGTGACCAAAGGTTCCTTGAGTTCAATGATTCCCTTTTGGGAGCCATTGAAACAAGTCTTTGTTATGGACCTGTCCATTTCGATGTCTATCCTGACATGTCCATAGCTCTCGAAGACCCAAATATTTTACACTCCCTCAAACTTAACCTTAAAACTCATGGTTACAAATTAATGCATGGAACCATCCCAATCTCCATTATCCATCGCATCAAATACAAGGCTATGAAGTCTGTCCAACCTCGTGCCAAAAGAACATCTTCAAAAGGTCAAACCCTTTACCTTGAGACTGACTGTATTCAGGGTCAAATTGTCTACCCCAAACTTTGCCGATGGGAAGATATTTCTTTCCCTGAAGAATGGCAGCTGCAAACGACTGCTATTCCTCCTCAAGTTTCAAACACAAGTATCCGTTCTATTTCTCAGGATTCAGACGGATTAGTTGCCATTAGGTTCAACAGACAAACTACCCCTCCGGTTTACCAAAGTTCCAGAAGATCATGCTCTGAAGCATCAACTTCTGACTTAAACCAATGGGTTTCTCAAACTAGAACAACTCCACCTTTCCCTCATCTTGTTGGAGTTCAAAATAATCAAAATATTGTACATGGAACTTACGAAACCACATCTACCGTTCCTGATACAACCCCTTCTGAAGCCAATAATCAA
>NC_056559.1:756162-817258 GCF_013358625.1 Macadamia integrifolia | reverse complement strand
TCATAGTTGTCAAGGCGTCGCCAAGGCGTCGCCTAGGCGACGACTAGGCGTCCAGGCGGTTTGCCTGGGGCCTAGGCGACAGCCGCCTTGTTGCACTGCATGTTGCCTTCTGTTTCGGCACTTATTTATGCCAAATATCATTTAAGTAAATGTTTTTAATATTTGTTATTTCATTTACTTAATATATTATTCATAAATAAGCAAATACCCCCTATTTGAATCCAATAAAAATAGTTTAAAAATCAAATTCCAAAAGGATAAAAAGTCAACCCCCCAGTCCAAGAACAAAAACTGAATTTTGGTTATAGGGACGATTTTCAACTTTTAAATGCTAGGGTTTTTCTCAATTATGAAAATTTTATAAATTCTATCATGTTAAAACATTGCTAAAAACCAAAAGTCCGGTAAAAAAATATTTTGTTTTGATATTCATAAAATTATTTTCATTCAGACGATTTTAACAGTATTTGCGCACTTAAAAATAAGTTTGACTGAAGCATTACTTTGTCATTGTAACTCAAATTGAAGTAATCTTAGACTTGTTAGAAAGCTGGTTTTATATTATAACTAATACAAAAAGTCTCATGTAAAAATAAAATCATTTGACCAGTCAAACTTATTATAGAATAAGAGCATTTCTCTAAATGTTGATTTTTTATAACTTAATGACTTAATGTTAATTTTTTATGATTTGATGTGGCTAAATATTGATTTTTAATGACTTGATGTGGCTTAATCTTGATTTTTTATGATACAAGGTATATATAACTTACTAAATAATGTTGGAAAATAGGAAAAATAAAAAATAACACTTGTTCGCCTAGTTCGCCTTAAGGCGGGCGCCTTCTCGCCTAAGCGCTTAGACAACCCTCCACCGCCTTGGTTCGCCTTGGCGCCGTGACAACTATGATTGTAACAAATGAATAAAAATGAAGCTGCTGAACAATCGACGCCAGTAGGCAGTCAAAGATAAGCATGTGTTGATATGGGTAATTGTACATTTTGAAGAATATATACTACTTAGCTTGGCACTCAAACATTTCACAAGTTTGTCGCACAGATAGTCATTCTTTGCCTAACCTGTGTTTGTCTTAATTTATGTGGTTCAACATTCACCACAAGACCTCTTGCTTTGTTGATATATAATTTGTCTCGAAACTCAGAGAATCGTATTTGTTGATTTGTTTACTTGTCAGTGTATACATTTGACTGCTTTCTTGTTAAGGTCTTGAACTTGATTTATCAACCTAGAACTACAATTTTATCTTCCAGTTTCAAATGGTATGGCCTTTCCTTTGGTGCAGGTGGTGTCATCGCATTTTTCCTATTCAAGCAACATGTGCTCTAAATGAGAAGGACCTCCGCATAGTTGTGTCAAAGCTTGTTCAACAATTTTTGAATGATAAGCAGAAAAAACTTGAAAAGCCTATAAAGGTACCATTTGTATTAATGGTCTTAATGAAAATCATTCTTAGTAGCTGATATCCCTGACTACTCAAAAGAAATTCTATTGATCTGATGAAGATGTTTTTACATTCGATTCTTTGCTTGTAATGTTTCTTGATTTTGCATGCTCAACTGGTCTTCCAGTTGAAGGACATGGAGATATCCAATTCTGAATACCACTTCTGCTTCTCTGTGTCTGCTTTTATTCTTATACTTCAGTGAATCTGTGTTGCCGGGACTTTATGTATTAGGGCTCTGGGCTCTATCCATTTTCTCTCAAAGTTCTGTATAACAAAACTTCTTGGATAATTCAATTTGGAAGTAAAAATTTAATTTCTCAGCCGAACGTACGTGAAAAAATTTGGATGCATATTCAAGTCGGAAATGGATATGCATCTTATATTTAGGGAAAAAACATTTTTTTGTGGGGGAGTGTGGCCTTTACGCCCAAACACATGGGGGAGCAAAATGATCGGTCCACTCCCCATGAAAGGGAAAATGACTCTCTTGTGGATGCTTCTTCGTGCGCTCCCATTGGTTCTCTTGCATGCACAGGAACCACACTATCCCATAGGAAACACTTCCCCTAATATTTGATATGTAAAATGTATTTAACATATTAATGTGTGTTTGAAATCCACCTACTGTTTGTACGTGATGCATTACAATGAAATTTTTTGAGTTTTACATTGAAAATACATTTCATGAATAATATGCAAATTAACTAACTAGGGTCTTGAGATGATATGTATCCATCTTGTGGATTTATGTTCAAAATCCTATTGTTTAATGAGATAAGGAGTGCTGGACCCACGTATATGTTAGGAGTGGAAACTAGAGTTGGTGGGGATGCTAGCCATACATTTGGACACACTCTAATACCGTAGTTGTCAATGTGTCACCTAACACTGCCTAGGCATTCAGGCTCTTTCTTAGGTCCAAGGCGACAACACAACTTGTTGACACTTCACACGTTTACGCTTATTTATGTTTATTCTTTTGCTTTCCAATGAATATGCTTAAATCAGTCCTATACTTTGTTTATTTTATTTTGATTATAGGAGAAGGTTATTGAGGCCTGTCTAAGAAGAGAGACTCATATCTCGGAGAGCTAATTTGGTTTTATGTCAGTTAGATCCACAAAAGAAACTATTTACCTACTGAGGAGGCTCATGGAAAGATATAGGGCTTGCAAAAATGATCTTCATATGGTCTTTATTGACTGAGAAAAAGCTTATGACAAAGTTCCTAGTGAGTTAATCCGGCATGTTCTTGTGAAGAGAGGGGTGTCAAGTAAATATGTGGATATAATTAAAGATATGTATGAGGATACGGTGACTAGTGTGTGGTCTGTGGGAGGTCAAAGCAAAGAATTCTCAATTATGATTGGGTTACATCAGGGATCAGTCTTAAGCACTTATTTATTTGCACTCATCACGGATGATTTAACCAAGAGCATTAAAGATGAGGTCATGTGGTGTATGCTCTTCGCTGATGGTGTTTGCTCTTCGTCGATGATATCGTTTCGGTAGATGAGACAAGTGATTAACGCCAAGCATGATTTGAGAAATCAGATAGGATCAGAATTGGACATGACCGATCCTGATTCTTGGCCAATACCGTATCGGTGTATCGGTATGGATGAAGGGTAAAATAGTCCAAAAATGGTTTTTTAATTGAAAGCATGGGTATTTTTATTTGATCCAGCTGATCTGGATCGGTATCGGCTTGGATCGATCCCGTTCTTGAATACCAAGTTCTCAAACCTTGACGCCAAGTTGGAGCTGTGGAAATCAACCTTGGAAAGAAGAGGTTTTAAGATTAGTAGATTGAAGACGGAGTGTATAATGTGTAACTTTAGTCACACTATGATGGATACCAATATGGTGAACATTGAGAGAGATACCGTAAAGTGACTATTTTAGATATTTGGGGTCAATCATAAATGGAGAAGGTGACATAAAGGATGATGTTTCATAAGGAATTAAAGAGGATGGATGAAGTGGAGAGGTGTGATTAGAGTGTTGTATGACCAACGTAATCCTTCAAAGCTTAAATAAAAATTTTAGAGGACTGTTATACCGCAAAACTAGGAAGGATAAAGGAATGAACACATTTGTGCTAATTTTGGAGTTGCCCCGATCAATAACAAGCTCCGATAAATGAATGATTCATTTCTCTTTCATTTATCCTTTTTTGTTTTTGCACGGATCCATGTAGCCGACCTCGTTAAGTTGGGATAAAGGCCGAGTTTGTTGTTGTTTTTATTACCCATAGTCATATACTACACACCTTGGGCACCTAGGAAACGCCTATAGTCATATACTATACACCCAGGGCGCCTAGGCAATGCTTAGGTGGGCGCTGCTCCAACTCCTTTGGTCCTCTAGGTGCTGCTCCAATGCCTTGGGCCACCTAGGCATCTTGACAACTGTCTGATACGGGTCTGGCAACCATTGTATGGATGAGCATCTCCTGGGCTTAGCTTATAGACTCCAGATAGGAGCATAGTGTTACTAGTCCTGGATGAGATATACCAATACTAGTACAGTTTTACACTTGTGGCCAATTAGAAAAAGATCATGTTCTTTTCGTTCCATTAAATAGGGAAAGCCTGTAGCACCAACCAAAAACAAATAATAAAATAAACTGAAAGGGGAAAGCCAAGATCTAGCGTTGACATCAAGAAATGTGAAAGACAGGTACATGACAGACATGCTGGAACAAGGATGTCATTAAATGGATCAGTTGGGGAATCTTGCAGAACAGAGATCAAATTGATATAGTGAATACTTTTCTCTGAGTAGTAATTGGATGAATTGATGTGTTTGCTTGCATCATTAATTTATCACATGGAAGATAATTTAACAAAAATAACAATTGATTTTTTCTTTTAAATTTTATCTTCGTCATCTGCTGCATATTTTTCTTCCCGTCTTTCTGATTTGGGAATTTTTCTTTTCAATGATCCATATGGTGGCCTTGTACAAGTATGTAATATTAGGTTCAAGCCACCATTATTTTTTTTTGAGAGTTTGTGCAACCTTTCTTATTTATTCTTTTAGTTTGCAGTTGGTTATAATAGAAGGGGAATTGAGGAGACAGAGATGAAATCCCAGAGAACTGCAGAAGGTTCTTTCTTAGTTGATTTATTGGACCGCAACAAGTGCTTCAGTGTTGTGGCTGCTGCAGTTAAGGATGTTGTTGCAGATTCAGTTGTTGACCTGAAATCTCCTCAGGTACAAAACCATGAACTTTCACATTTGGCTATTTAAAAAGATTTTCTTTGCTCATTCCTGGTGGCAGTGTACTGGAGTTGCATATGTAACAAACCAGAATCTATGTAATTAAACCAAGAGAAAACAAAGAGAAAGGAGAGAGAGAGAGAGAGAGAGAGAGAGAGAGAGAGAGAGAGAGAGAGAGAGAGAGGCTACCAACTTTGTGTGGGAGGCAGCCTGCGATAATGAGTTGTGTACTATCGCAGGCCACTCCACATCTATATATAAGTCCAAATAAGGGGGGTAAGTTAGGGGACTAAAATACCCTAACCTACATATTACAATAACTAAAGAGAAAATAAAAATAATGGGGCAGAACACTAACCTTGATAGGACAGAATTGCCCCTAGAGCTTTAACAAATTTTTTTCTGGCCATCCTTTATTTATTTCCCTCTTTAAATGTTTATCTACAGCTTTCCATTCTTGTTGAGTTGCTACCTGTTTCTGGAATATCCAATCGGTCCTTAGTGGTTGCTGTGTCAGTTCTTCCTAATGATCTTGTTAGTACCAAGCCGAAGCTCTGCATTAAGGCATTGGTCTCAGAAACTCAAACAAAGAACAAGGGCTGAAATCGTTATTTGAGAGTTACGCAATGTTGTTGCCTGATAATAACAGAATTGGGGTCGGGGCATGCTCTGTTGTTGCTTGGGTGAGATCTGTGGTCTGACTAATATATTCCAGTTGAGGACTTGCTGGTGGATTGAGATGCTCTGAAGTGGTAGTAAACGATTGCGGAGATATTGATCTCAGTGTCATGGACTGCAGCAACCCCATAATCTTTCTTGGATACGTTACATGACTCTTCACCTAGCATGGTTGATGGTACACTGGAAAATTAAAGATGTTTCTGAATTTACAGATTCAAATTGATTGGAAATGTTCCTGGGGAGTTTCATGGTTAAAGGTATTTTTTTAACGATGTTGACATAAGCTTGTAGGTCTAATATGTGGTGTTATTGTTCTATTTATGTATCATACTGCTGTAACGGCTTCAAATGAAATTGAATTCTCCATTGATTAGACTCTAGTTTTATTCCAAGTTCCTAGAGCCCCATTGCTAGTGCATGAGCATAGAGATGTCTGTTTATGAACTATGCTATTATTTATTGAACCAACTTTTCCTTCACCTTTGGTGAACAAGAATCTCTTCATCCACGACCTTTATGGTGATTTGGTGAGACTCTTGAGCAGTGCAAGGGCATTATGGACTTCGTACTACAGGGGAGTAATTATAATCATCAATTCCGAGAGAACCCATTCACTGTGTATAAAGAAATATCCCTCATTATTTCCTTCTACTTTTTGCCAAAAATATTTCTCCACTGCATGTGCACTTGTGGTTTTGGCCAAGGACCATGATTTTCTACTGTGGGGATGATTGCTTTGGTGTTGGAGAATCCTTAGGGAAGAGAGGGGGGATCAGAGTAGAGAGGGGAAAAGGGAGAATCACATTCAACACATTATTTCAATAATCAAAATCACTCTCTAAATCTTCAATCGATTACAACTAATATATAAGAAAATAGGAACATGAAATTAGAAACTTAACTGGAATGGAAACTAGCCTAAACTAGGAAACAACTATAAAAAGGAAACCAAAGCAAGGAAATAAATCCTACTCCTACGTTCAAGTCTGGAAACTAAAAGCATGAAATAAAATACTAAGTAAACTACTAATTTTATTTCCAACCCTTGTTGGACCAAAACCCTGGGCTGGACCGGTTCTTCTTGGCTCTTGGCTTCCAAAGCCGGTCATGTTGGTCCAACCAAGAAAGGGCAGCCGTATCTGCATCAACTCTCCTCCTCTGAAAAGAACTCGATTCTGTCGAGTTAGGGAAAGGACCAAGGAGACCGTCTGAAGGAATACGCTGAATGAGGAATGATCCCACCATCTTCTTGAGCTTAATTTCAGGGAGATCTTTGGCAGGATGAAACTTCATAGTTTTGTTGGCATGCTTGAAGGCATAGATATTGGCATAGTCACAATGCTGTACTTTCTTATCAAACAACCAAGGTCGACCAAGAAGGATATGGCACACCTTCAGAGGGAGGACATCACATTGGACTGTATCCTTAAATCCACCAATAGAATATGTGACCAAACATTTATCTGTGATTTTGAGATTAGTGTTGTTCACCCAAGCAACCTTGTAAGGATTAGGATGTGGTTCTGTATTCAATCCCAGCTTACGAACAACGTCTTCAGAGACAACATTAGTGCAACTGCCTCCATCAATGACCAAGGTTAGCAACTGATCATTGCACTTCACACGAGTCTGAAAAATACTACTACGGCGCCAATCTTCATTTTTAGTGGCCTTCTGAGTGGTCAACACATGACGAATGACATAAAAATGATGTTGGTCATCGTCACTGAGAGTGTCATTGACTTCACCTGTTGCACGCTCTTCTCTTAAATCAACTGTGTCAGAACCAAGTTACTCTTCGGGAATATATGGTATAGGAGAATCCTTATCAATAAAAGCAACCAAACGGCTGGGACATTGGGCACTGATATGTCCAAATCCATGGCATGAGTAGCACCGAACTGTAAATTTTGAAGAATCAGAGGGTTTATCTGAACCACGCAGAGGGGGTGAGTATGGGCGAGTAGGCCGTGAAGATGACATTTCAGAGACATGTCGAGGTGGAGAATACGGCCGACTAGGTCGTGAAGAGGCCATAGATGTAACACTAGCCTGTGGTTTGCTAGATGACCTCTCTTGGGTAGGAGACTGTTGCCAAACGGAACTAGTACCTCGAGAAAAAGTATCTGCAAAATTTTTCCGATTGTATGGGCGTTTCAGACTTTCCTCAACCTAATATGCTACTTGTACGACGTCTTCCATGGTAGGTAGTCGACTAGATGCAAGGGTAGCACTAAGTTGAGGGTGCAAACCATTGCGAAATTGGGCCACTATGACTTCTTCATCCCACTCAAAGTCAGAACGAGTGGCCAAATAATAAAATCTAGCAACATACTCCTCAACGGTCAAATTCTCTTGTTTCAACTGTGCAAATCTGAGATGCATGCGTTGCTTGTAATCAGAAGGCAAGAATCGCCGATTCATGACTTCATACATTTCAACCCAAGTATTGACCAAACCAATGCCTCGGGTTCGGTTCTGTTGTTGTTGCTTGATCCACCAGACTCGAGCCGTGCCTTTCAGTTTGGCCTTTGCAAATAGGATCTTTCGAGCCTCAGTCAACCCATACCATCTGAAGTATGTATCTAAACTGTGAATCCAGTCAAGGTACAATTCTGGATTATTGTCTCCATAAAAATCAAGGACATCCAGTTTTGCTGCTCTTTCTGTTCCATCATCATGTCTACTAGTCCCATATGGTGGTGGAGGTGGTGGTGGTGGTGTATGATGTGGTGGCGGTGGTGGTGGTGTTACTGGCATATTCTGTGGAGTGGTGTTGGAAGAATCCCCAGATTGAATGGGACTCTTTCCTTTATCTGCTGCCACCAAACGATCAATAGAAACTTGCATAGACTCCACCATTGTTTTTAGGGACGTGACCATGTTAGTGAGAGCATCAAATTTTGTATCAGTTTCTCCTTTATAAGAATTCAACTGCTGAACAACTTCACTATTGGCAACCATGGTGATGATTAACAAAAGAGCACTCAAGAATATATGGTAGAATAGGAAATAACTCTTTTTTTTTTTTTTTTGGCTGCTGCCGAAAGGAACAGAGAAGGCGGAGGGTAGGCAGGGTTTGGGTTTTTTTTTTTTTTTTTTTGTTCTTAGAATCGGTGGAATCTGACACAGAGAATGGGAAGGGAAGAAGAAAGATGGGGAAGGAATAGGATCCTTCGGCTCTGATACTAAGTTGATGGAGAATCCTTAGGGAAGAGAGGGGAGATCAGAGTAGCGAGGGGAAAAGGGAGAATCACATTCAACACATTCTTTCAATAATCAAAATCACTCTCTAAATTTTCAATCGATTACAACTAATATATAGGAAAATAGGAACATGAAATTAGAAACTTAACTGGAATAGAAACTAGCCTAAACTAGGAAACAACTATAAAAAGGAAATCAAAGCAAGGAAATAAATCCTACTCCTACGTTCAAGTCTGGAAAATAAAAGCATGAAATAAAATATTAAGTAAACTACTAATTTTATTTCCAACCCTTGTTGGACCAAAACACTGGGCTGGACTGGTTCTTCTTGGCTCTTGACTTTCAAAGCCGGTCATGCTGGTCCAACCAAGAAAGGGCAGCCGTATCTGCATCATTTGGCCTTTCTCATTTATGGGCAGTTGGTTTCTAGATTGGCCATGTCCCAAACTTCTCAACCTCTATAGCCATAACATTGATTGGAGGTGTCTGACTTCCCTAAAAGCCAAGGTTGAGCCTAGGGCACTGAACATAAAGCCACTCAAGCATGGTTATTGAATCACAAAATTAAACTAGATGGATAAATAAAGTCCTTGGTCTGTACAAAACATGAAATTTACCTGATCTACACATGGTTGTGCCACTTTCAATAATAATGTAGTAATTCTGACCGTTGGATGTTTAAGAAATGATTTAGACCTCCCGTGTATGTCTATCTATCTTGTGGAAGGTCCATGAGCCCTCCCAAGGGCATACTCCCCTCCTTGACAGGTCACCCTTGATGGAATATGAAAAAGCTTCAAATAAACAATGGCTGACATGATGATTAAACTACTTTTTTTATATATTAAGAAACTGGATATTATTCATCATTAGGGTTAAAAAGGGATTTACAATGAATCTGAAGATGTTTAATGAAAGATTCCCAAAACTGATTTCTTGGGTAGCTCAAGGTACATTTGGCAAATAGGGTTTGCAATAGGGAGTTGATACTGTGCGAAAAAGGATCTTAGTAAAGCTAGTGCCCTGTGTCTATATCTTTCTCCTTCCCCTTTTGAAATGACATCCTACCCCCTTCTTGTATGATATTCCATCTCGTAACCCGTTATTTTACTGTACACGGGTGTGGTATGCCTCTCCCTGTCCCTAAGATAATATTATGGAGGTATCTCTTTCACATTATCAAGATAAACTTTTCTTGACAACCCTAACATCTCCATCCTAGTAACCTATATAGCTCTCATTTTTTGGACAATGTTGACCAGTTCCCCATCTTAATATCAATTCAAATGAAGTTTTCCATGTGGCAACACAAAGTTCCAAAACATAGTTGAATAGTCAAATTTTTGGTAAAAGGGTTCATCCACCAAAAATACAAAGTAAAAGTTAAAAACATGATGTGTCATATGGATGAGGTGGGACCCAGGTTTGAAACGTTGCTAATTCATGTGGTGAACTGCCCCCCAATGGTCAATCGACTGAGGGTATGCTCTCCAAGTTGGACCATCAAGATAATCTTATCTTCATGCACTGTCAAGAAAGTCTTTGCTCATTATATATAGATATGTATCACACAAGGGTGAGGTTTTATTGATGGCCTGTCTATGATTGCTCATCTTGATAGTTCACCTCTTTTAAGCCTCACTAACATCTTTTAGTTGTATCAAATTTCTTGCTCTTCACTTTCACTGATGTCTACATAGCTTATAGTTGACTATTATCACAATTCAAGCTAATAGTTCAATTCACTTTTTTCAACCTATAGGCATCATGTCTGATTTCATGGTTCTGTAGTATTACATGGATAATGTTTGTACAGCTTATCATGGATGCTTCTTAGAGGATCCTCTCAGTTGTGCCACAAGAAATGTGGATGTTAACCTGCGGCAATTTCGACCTTTGGATATATCGTGATCATTTGAATTGACCCATATTTTAGAATCAATTCATTTGTATAATTCCCATGTATTGGTGTACATATTCTCAGCAATAAAAAGTTTTCGACCATTTTAGAAAAAAATTTCTATTTTGCCCGGATTTTCATTAGCTTTATTTTTCATTTGGCTGACTCCATTTAAATAGAATCTTGATGGATGGCAGAGGACCCTATAGTCTACTTGTCCAAAAAAATATTGGCCTCATTGATGTGTCATGGTAGATCATATTTGGGACATGCAGGAAAGCCTCAAGGGAGCAATAGGTATAGAAGGAATCTTTTTACAATTGTTTACCGGAAAAAATGACCTCTTTTTTTTTTTTTTTTTTTTTTATTTGAAAAAAAAATATCATGTTACTACTTAATCCCAAAAATCAAAACATAGCCATGCTATATAATGGAGGAGAGTTTTTCTTCACCCACGGTGAAGAGAAACTCGGGGGATCGATCAACGGTCATAATTTCTCTTCCACTACTAACTATAAATGAAATCTAATATGTGTTGGAGTCTCAAAGAGTCCCATCCAACAACATCAATAAAGTAGTGGGTGATGATGCGTGAAGAAAAACTCGATTCTAAAACGAAGTTTTTTTTTTTAATAGATAAATCAACTTTATTGTAAAAGAAAAGAAAATACTAAACAAAAAGATAGAAACCCTGCAAACCTCACTAGGACAAATCTAAATACAAAAAGGATTGAGATTTGTTTCTAAATACTAAAAAATTTCTCTTATTCAAGATATTAGAGATGGTGTTACATTTGCGAGCCTTGCTATACAACCAATAGTGTCCCACTTAAAATTCTTCTCAACCCAGTGAGCATCCATCACAAAAATCCTTATAGGCTTCCTGGAAGAGGAGCATAAGCTGAGAATGTCCCTCCACATAACGGAAGAGAATGAGCATTTGAACAGGTGATCTCTGCTCTCAATCTCAGTCTACCATAAACTACAAAAAGGAGATTCCTAGATGGTTCTCCTGTGGAGTTGATCTTTGGTGGAAGGTATCCATCAAACACCTCCAAATTGTAAATGACTGCCAAAGAATATATGTTTGGAACCAAACACACCAACCCCAACCCAATCTCAAGGTGAATTGCTTGGTCGCCCATCTCATAGAATCTAGAAGAGAATCTTTGGGCCTCCTATTACGGTTCAAAGTCATCCGGAGAGCAAGGGCCTCCCCCACTAATGCTGAAGAGGGTGCCACATGATCAATGACAATGAAGCATAGCTCTTGCTTACTAGAAAAACAAATGCATCCTAAGCCCAAAGCTTTTGGCCTAATAGAAACAATAGCATCAGAAATCGCAGAGACAATCTTTGGATACTCACCAGTAGAGGAAAGAGAGTGCTCATTGGAATTATGAGCAGGAGATGCCCCATGAATCAATGAGAGGGCTTCCTCCACATTCTAATTAACCACGGAGATCCAGACACTGAAAGGAGCTAAGGAGATTTTAAATTACTTGGCATTTCTCATCTTCCAAAACTCCCAAACAATAATAGTATGAGAAATAAAGATCATCAACTGCTCCTTTGTCCATCTAAGAACTTTACCCCCATTTAATAATCCATTCATAGATAGGCATAGAGGGATTAGGTGAGGACTTTATAGTCACAGAAGAAGTAAATCATGCTTGCTGAGCTAAGAGGAACTCAAATAGAGTATACACCATCGTCTCAACCACTTTCCCAAAGCATTTAAACACATTCTCCAAAGAAAATACTACACCTTAGGGGGAATCTTAGAATTCCAATAATATTCCACACCAATCTAGGAATGCAAGAAGTTTTACTATTAGAGTTTGAGTCAGAGATTGCCAGAGAAGAACGCAACCTATGAGCTGACATGACCAAATGTGATCTTGCCCTTCTGAACTGAGTGAGATCTTGAAGATAGCCTCCACTCCACTGAAATAGCCTTCTTAAGTTACCCACCCTCCACTAAGCTAGAGGAGAGATAGGTCTACTACCCATCAATTTGTACAATCTAGGGGGTTTGGGAGACTCAGTTCTATATCTTTCAAGGATGGGCTCCCATGGATCATTCCAAATTTGAATAGACCAACCATTTATCACCACCCACAAGTTTCCTTTCACTACGCCCATGAAGTTTTTCCCTACTTGAGCCATACTGAAGTTAGCATGAGGAAAATAAATACTTCTAATCAATTTAGTCTACAGGAGGTTTTGCTTATTTAAGAAGTGTTATCCCAGCATTACCAACGAGGCATCATTTTCGATGACAAAGTCATGAATTCCAAGTACTCCATCAAGCTTCGACATGCAAAAGAAATTCCTACTAACCCAATGAATCTTCCTCTCATGCTACTTACCTCCTCCCCCACAAGAATCTACAGAATGTTTTGTTCAAGTCTGATAGCAAGTCAACAAGCAATAAGAAATGGGCCATCATAGTATAAGAGAGAATTTCCAAAGCCACCAACTAGATAAGAAATTTTCTTCTTACAAAGGAGAGAAGCTTCTCCTTCCATCCCAAAATCTTGTTAAGGGTTTTATCCTTTTATCTCTTGAAAGGCTTCCTTCTTGACTTTACCAACCACTAAAGAGAGACCAAGATACTTTCTTATATGAATTATGCCTAGTAGCGTAGGGGTGTTAGGGCTAAATGTGGAACAAGATTAATGACCATTTACAACTTGGCCAGGCGCCCCACTATATATAGTTAGCAGGTCCTGGAGACTTCAAAGAAAGGCATGCCCAATTTTCAAGAACATGCAAAGACGGTATACATGATCTAATGGTTTTGTCACCTCATCCGGATCCCATGCAACCTTCCCAAAGACACTACACCAACAAGAAGAGAAGTGAGGCATTCCATACACAAAATAAAGAAATTAGGCAAAGATCACCATAGCGAAAGCCCCTGGAGGGCGTAACTACTCCTTTATGAATTTCAAGGAAATAATATGAAATCATCATGACAAACTAAAATATAAGCTACACCCATTTTTCACAAGCCCAAGCCTACTAAAATTAGCAGAAAGGAAGTCCAACTCAAGAGGGTTGTATGCTAAAAGCTTAAACACAACCAGGTAATCATACCCCCTCATTTATATTTTTCATGTCACGCCCCGTTCACATAGAATCGGATCGGTGACTGAGTTCCCTCCGGGTAACCCAAAACCTCCAAGATCATCTAATACAGTAACCACAGCACAACAAGCCACATGTACATAGAAATATAGTAATGTAATTTCAACGAAAGTCTTATCATGTATAAATACCTATAAATCACCATATACTCTTGATACCCAAATTGTTACATATAGTATATTTACATGTGGGCTCGTAGGCATGATATTTACACAAGAAATAACAATTTAATTATAGAGAGCACAAAAAGGCGAGTATACCAAAAGAATCAAAAGGAGAACTGTAATTAGAAATCTGCTATTGTTGCCCTGCAACACAGTTCTCACATGGGCATCCGTCTCCGTGATCAAATCCTTCTGTGACCCACCAATCCCCCACTGAAGGTTCGTCGGTGGACCCCGACACGGGTTCCTCTCTGGAATATCCTGTAAAATCATCTAAAAAGATGTGTGCACTAGGGGTGAGCTCACTAGCTCAGTAAATGGAAAGAAAGACTCATACAAGCAATTGCAATTCAAATGGTACTATATGTATGAGATTTATTTTAATCCCATTTCACCTAGGCAATATTACTAGGCCATAGGTTACGTGTTACTCACAACCACAGTGTGCTTATGCCCCAGGTATGAGATGCATTCTCCATCTTGTAATATGCTGATAGGGTTTTCGGAGAAGGCCAGCCATGAGCACTCGAAAAAGTAAATCGTGGCCAAACCACAGCAGAAATATAAATCGTGGCCGAACCACAGCAAAAAATAAAAATAGTATGATTAGCCCTCTGAATATATCATCAAAGTTGCCGACTATCCTAATGATCAGTCGAGCATACTTCTAACCGCCACAGCAGTTGGCGATTGGTGCTTCCCCCCAGTGATAACCCAACACATAAACCCCTGCTGGGAATGGTCGTAGCATGAGGGAATGTGACATCCTAACCACATGCTTATATATAAGATTGTATGATTGCATAGTACTTTCGCGTTCCATACCACAGTGTACTAATGCATTCATTTCCAAGCTGACTACGGCATCTATTCTAGAAATCCCACACATGTCCGGCAAATCATCATCATAACCCATCATTAAATAATCCATACAAAAAATTTACAGCAAATAACAGTTGTCGGGAATTTATAGATACAATATGTTCATTTCCAAATGCATCCAACATCAATCAAGCATATGCATAAGAATGACATTCGAAATGACCAATTAATATATGAATGAATAAGATGCCAAAAACAGTCCCACAATAAAATCAAAGTCCTCTCCCCACTTATTCTTGTAAGAGAATACGCACTCGCGGTATGGGAAAGATCCGAAGTGAAGACGAATGTCTCAAAACCTAACACAGATAGGAATTTAGAATACGTTCATTTTATAATTATAAAAAGACGTAAGATATGGTCACAACACGTTTAATAGCGTGAACATGGTTGTCAGTGAGTTTGAGTTCAATTGGAGCTCATTTGGGCTACAGGTGGGTCATACAGGTGGGTAGGAGAACCCACTTGTGCAAACTGCCCAGGCAGACAATACACAAACTCAAATCGGCGAGTTATACTGGTGGGTCCGGTACCCGTTGATCCTACCCGCCTGTAGTCCTAGAATAGACTAATGGGTCATAGTACCCGTCGGTCTTACCCACCTATTGGACCAGAAGCCCAGATAATACTGGGGGTCACACCAGTGGGTCTGACTACCCGCCGATGCTACCCACCAGTGTTCTGTGAGTTTTGCTGTTTTTCTTCCCTTATTTATTCCTCCTCTTGGAAACCTAAGGGGGTTGTTCCAACTTTATTTTCCACACATTTTAGGCTTTATCTACTTGAGTATTCCATGGATCTAAGTTAACATCAAGGTTTTGGGGAATGCAATCATACCTTGGCTCAAGAAATCCCAAAACTTAAGATCCTCTTCCCAAACTCAAAATGTCACCTCAATACATCCAAGTCTTTGTTTCCCTTCCTAAAACCTTCAAAGAAATCACACAAGGGTTCCATTATCCCTTTGATTTAACTACACACAAAAGGGTTTCATCACATTCCGAGTGTCTATGGCGTTACGTCAAAATATAGATCTTGAGACATCGAACACTATTCCAATGACAAAAATGTAAGATGCGGCTTCAGATTCTAAGGGGAAACCTTCTTCCCTCTCCCTTCTCTTCTTCTTCCTCTTTTCTCCCTCCTCTTTACTCCTCTCACCAAACTTTCTGAAATCATAAATGGGAGAGAGAGACCTAAATGCTATTTATACCTTGGCTAACAAATATCTTCTAAGGCCTGTTTGGTTTTGCCCCATTATGGACCAAACGTATTAAATCGTGATACCGGCCAAAATAGGTGACATTATTGGGCATATGAGATCTCATTACGACGAGGAATCCTAAATACACATACTCACCCAAGTTGGGCCTGTTGGGGCCCATGTTTCCCCACAGGTGGGTCACACTAGTGGGTCTCGCACCTACCAGTGACCACCCACTAATTGGCAAAAACAAAGCCAACCTTGCTGTATTTTGGAGGGAAATAGAATCTTAAAGCATATCTCGCTCTCGCCACGTGTTGTGGACTAAGTTCTCATCATTCAATATGATAACATATATTTTCTATTCTTACATGGCTTTGTGGTACGTGCAAGGGCACGACTTAGGTGTACAAACCACATCAGGTATTGGCTCAATCTTGTCTAGTCACCCCGCATTTGACGTCATTCTTACTGTCATGCATCATAGGGTACTTGCATCAACCCTTTTCGATTCGGACCCAAGACCAAACTGAACGAACCGGTCAATAACTCATGAGTGATTAAGATATTCTTAGAAATGCTTACCCTCAACAAATGCATTTTGCTCAGGCACCACAATTAGATCTAAACATTTCTTCAACCTCTTGGATAAGATCTTTACAAAAATTTTGTATATCACATTACAAAGACTAATAGATTTAAACCGATCCACACTTTCATCTCCCTTAACTTTGGGAATAAAGAGAATGTGAGCATAGTTGATATCACTCAAGAGGGAACCAGACTCAAAGAAAAATTTCACAGCAAAGCACACATCAGGTTTAACAGTTCTCTTATAGGATTGGAAAAAGATAGGGGACAATTTATCTAATCATGGGGATTTGAGGGGCTTCATGTCAAAGAATAGGGCCAAGACCTCCTCATCAGTAATCGACAAATACTATTCCATGTTCATCTCGTTTGAAACTTTGGAGTGATAAGTTGTAACACTTGATCAATATTGGAAACTCCAATTTTATACAAACAACGGAAGAATTTAGAAATTTTCAAATTAATATCTTGAGGAAATTACACTTCCCTCCCCTGTATGTTTCAGGTATTACACTTAGACCCTCTGCGAAGTTTGTAATTACAAGCGTACCCTGTGGTGTTAACACTGTAAGAAGCAGATGTTAAGTGACTTTTTTAACCCCTTCCCCTTTCTTTAAATTTCACTCCCTCCAACCTCAATAAGTTGGATTTTTTGGAGCCGTTGGAGGGAGAATCAGCCCAGCGATCACCTGAGACGATTGATTTTTTTCTAACTTCGATCACTTGAGCCAATTGAGGGAGAGAGGTGCTGATATTGTGAAGGTAAGACCATCGATTCCCCCTTTATTCTTTCACTATAGAAACAATGTGCAATATAGTAGGGGAGTTGGGGAATCAAACTCAACAAACCCCTCTTGCACAGATGATGATCCTTCTCCAGAAAAGTTCAGCAGAGAGAGGCAAGACACACATCAGTACAGATATGTTAGAAACCAAAATCTATAGTAGTAGGGGAGTTGGGGAATCAAACTCAACAAACCCCTCTTGCACAGACAATGATCCTTCTCCAAAAAAGTTCAACAGAGAGAGGCAAGACACACATCAGTACAAATATGTTAGAAACCCAAATCTGGTTCGCTGCTGTTGGGCTATCCTTGATCTTATTGGCAATCCTCAACTGATCATTTGCCTCTAACACCTCAAATTGCGGCTTGGTTTCCTCTCACCACCCACTCTTTTCCTCCTCCTTCCATTGTGATCAGTGAATGGTAGCGGTGATATTATGAATTTGATTGGAATGGATTAGTTTCCCTTATGTGGCTCTCTCCTCCCCACCCCCCAAAGGTTACTCTCTTATAGAATGGTGCATAGTGGAAAGATTTTTTTTTTTTTTTACAAGTGGATATTCTCTCAGCTTTCAGATGGATCACTACAAGTAATAAGTTTTTTTTTTTTTTTTTATTTAGTCATGAGTTCTGATTTTTTTATTTTCATGTTTAACTAAATTTTTTCATTGTATACTTACGTAGGGGTGCAACAGGGCCAGGTTGGGATGGGTTTCTTAAAACTCTATCCCAACCCTAAGTCCCCTTAGTTGGGCCCAAACCCACCTTGACTCTGGCTCAAGGCTGCAAAACTTCAACCCTCCCTTCAGGGTTTAGCCCAGCCCATACCCACCCTTATTGGCCCTGATTTTTTAGGGACGGGTCGGGATGACCCTGATTGACCTACCTTGGATTGCCACCAAGGGCCAGGTATGCCTTCACCCTAGCCTTACAAAATAGGAAATAACTAAAAAATAAAAAATATTAATAATAAAGAGGAGATTAAAAACACAATCACAAATTACTTGCCATGAAATAAAGAGCATCCTAAAGCAAATATTCAAATAATACAAAGAACTCCAACTATTATTTTAAACAAAGAGGAGATCGTCTTAAGAAAGCAAATAATCCAACAAATTCCAACTATTTGTCATGATAAACGAAGAGATCATTCTAATAAGGCAAACATTCTGAAGATCTCAAATTGCATGTCATGTTAAACAAAGAGGAGAACATTACCTATGATTTCTCAAACGATGCAGAGTGACGTCCATTAAGGGACGAAAGTGTGATACAATGTGCACTCATGTGGTAGGATATCGAAACCCTAACGTCCGAGAGTGATTAGTGAAACGATTATTAAATGCAGAACTTTTGCGGCAGAAGGAAAGTGAGAGAGATCGGTGAGAGGATATATTAGGGTCTTCTTAGGTGTCAATGTCAAGCAATATTTAAAATTAGATTAAAATCAGGGTTAACATCAGGGTCACAACCAGGGTCATAACTAGAGTCAACATAGGGCCAAAAACCAAGGCTAGGGCGGGCCAAATCAGGGCCAAAAGTTAGGGTAAAAAAATCAAGGTCGGGTTTAGGCGGGCCAAAGACGTCAACCCTTACCCACCATGACCCTGACTCAGGGTAAAAAATTTCAGGGTCGGGTGGTCCTCAGGGCCAAAATATTTGGGTTGGTCCCTATTCGGGATCAGGGCGGGTTCAAGCTGTCAAGGCCAAACTTGCACCCCTATGGTTACGTCACATTTATATTTGTGATAGGTAAATGTCTATCTTAAGCAATTGCAGCACACCCGGAGTTTTCAAGTACAACTCCATAAAATGTAGGTGCAATCGAAACGTTATGATTAGGATCTTAGAGACTGCTGACAACCCAAACATACTTTTTTATAGCTGTCCAGATTACAATGGATGCAACTATTTTGTATGGTGTGAACCTATAAATATATCGACTACCAATTTGTTACCCAATCCCACCATTGATTTACAAGAGTTGGAAGAGGATGTGAGGCGGTTGAGAGAGGAGGTGCATGCGTTTAGAGATGTGTTACATGGGTGGCAACAAGAGGTACAGAGTGTGAAGATAAGGGTGGATGAAACAACGAACTTTGCTAGATCAATGAAAATGTTTTGTAATTTTGTGTTAGTTTTCTTTGTAGACGTTTTTGTAGCCGTATTTATCAGCCAAAAAATCTAAAAGTTAGATGTAAGTAAGTTCTATATTAAACAATGAACTATGTTGTGTACTGAATTACGTTGTGTAATGGAAATCTTGACAACATTTTGGCATAATTTTGGCATGATTTTCATCACTTAACCTATTTAATCCAGAATTATGACCTGAAAATTGAGACAATACTAAACATTCCACACATTCATAAACATTCCACACATCCATAAACATTCCACCAAAAAGTTAAACTAGGTTCACACATCCAACCCAAAAGAGTAGTACAAGTATTGTCTTAAACATCAAATCCATCAACCAAGAAAAAGTTTGCATTAACATTACAAACATTCACTATTGACCATCTAATCTAATTAAATCTTGGCTGCATTCTATCTCTCTGTTGCATTCCACTCCCCCCAGTAGTTGTCTTCCCTCTGTTCCCTTGCTTTCCTTTTGGCTTCCTTAGCTTGCAGTTGTGCATTAACCTTGGATTGCATGCTCAACTCTGTAGTCATTGTAGAAGTTTGTGATCTGGTCATTCTTTGAGAATTGCTTTTATCAGGTTGACTTTCAAGCTGCTCATTTCTCTACATAAACATGAGTAACTATTAGTCAACTGCAGCAAATGGATAATATCACTAAAATTTCAGAATATTTAAAACATATGTCGTTGAAAACCTGGGATGATTTTTCCTTCTGTTTCATTAGAGGTCCTGTACATCTTCTCTTGTTATAGCCTTCCTAGTTGTATCTGCTACACTTGGCAGCTGCTGATCTTTTTTTCCGCTGGCCAGGTTGGACTTCATTAGTTTCCTTCTTCCTATTGGTATGTGGTTTTCTTGGAAGTCTTTTGATTGGTGGAGGTTGTACAATACCAATTCTGTGTTCTTCACTTATCTCTTGCAATCCAGGCAATGGATGGATAATACCCTCCTAAACTGTCAAGTATGTTTTTATGTTTTAGTACTCATGACAGTAACTCTCTAAGCTTTTTCTTTTACTATGCAGATTACTGCATGCTAATAGGGTAATCTAGTACCTTCTCATACTCTACAACCACAGGTTTGATTTTTCAAATCAACCACATACCTTCCTTCAGTATCAGTGACCTCAAACTCAGTATTCCAGCAACTTGGACCATACATCCTCTTGATTGTGTTTTGATGAAATCCAATATTGTCTTTATTCATAGGATGACCTTCCCATTATATGTGCAACCCAACTGATATCTCTTATGCATTACATCCATCAATTGCTTCCGTATCTCATCAACTATGAGTAGGATAGGCTTACCCCTCAAAGGTGCAATCCACTGATTGAAGCATTCAACCATGTTATTTGTGATATGGTCACTCTTGCACCCAAAGTCAAATGCATGCCTAGGCCACATGTCACTTTTAACTTTGTTCAACCAATCATATGCTTTGATGTTAATTGATTTTATCTCTGATATTACCTTTTCAAACAAGAATGCAGTGGAAGCCCTAGATGCTAACAAAAAATATCCTCTAAGCTACACACCTGGAAACTTGGCTCTAAAATTTTGGTACATATATCTACTGCAGCATCTATGGTGACAGCCTGGAAATATGCTATCGATAGCTTCATGTAGTCCCTACACATTAACAAATTAAAAATACTAAGTACACAAAAAAAGTAAGAGTGTCTTATAGTTATAAGTACAAATGCATATTGACTAAAAAGTAGCTCACCTTTTGTCTGTCCGACATAAATGTGATGGGAAATTTTTCCTCTGCGATGTGAAGAGAAAGTAGCTCACCTTTTGTCTGTCCGACATAAATGTGATGGGAAATTTTTCCTCTGCGATGTGAAGACAACTATATAATTGTATTAAAAAGAAAAACCAATTTTCCTTGCATTTAACATCCACAATACCATATGTCATAGGGAGCAACCCTTTGTTGCCATTAATAGAAACTGTAGCCAGCAGTACCCCTCCACACATCCCTTTCAGGTGGCAACCATCAAGACCTATGAATGGTCTACAACCTTTCACAAAACCATCAATGCATACCTTAAAAACAATGAACAATCTTTTGAAGACAGGAGGGTCTGACATGTTCAATCTTTGATGGAATTGCAACTTGAATAGGCTTCTAGGATTTCTTTGTAGCAGCAGTTCTCCATAATTAGGTAGCTTTGTGAAAGACTTATAATGGCTACTTGTAGACATCGAATTTTTTCACCCCCCGACAATGATGACAATATGAAGAATTACATGTTAGACATTTTAGACTTGGAGAATTTTCAAGCTTAAAGTAGAAAATGGCCATTTTTCCCCTACAAACTTTCAGAAGAAAATGTTTTCAAAAATTAGAATTTGATATTATGGATTATTTTCGTTTGTCCCCTCCAGTCGGACATTACACTTTGATATGAGAACTATGCAAATCGACGTCCGATTCTGTCTTTCATTATCTGATCCGGGTCCCTACTTTATGCATATTTTGTAAAGGTCCTCGGTCGATACCACAATCGTGTCTCACATCATTGGATAGTGCTCGAACTGAGCTTTCTAACGATATATTACACGTCGAATTATGGCTAACGGTTTGAAAGATATGACCCCCGAAATTTGACTCCAAAATTCGGTATCAGATTCCATTCCGAGCAACCAAGGAGTGCCATATGGCGCCCAAACCCCTTTGTCCAAAATCAAGCCTTTTTGGACAATTCTCTCTAGTTTTTTAGTCCTACATCGGAAATAAGAGAGAATTGTCTCAAATCCCAAGGCTATAAGTATAGCCCTTACTCTCTTCCAAAAAGAGAGGAGAAAAAAATTGAGAATTTGGGAGAGAGGATGGTCCCATCAAGGTTTTGGCTAACTTCTTCCCTTTAAAATCAAATATTCTCCAAGTCTAAAAGTTTAACACATTAATCCTTCCTTGAGCCGCGAGATCTAGTCCGGTTCGGATCGATTTGGGTTTGAAGCACAAGGGTTATCTCTCCTTGTTTCTTGATTAAAGCCAGGTTTAAGGTATTTTTCTTCTCCCAATTACAATTTAGAACTAGTTTATCTAATTTAATAGATTAGGTTTATTAGTTTCAATTCGATTTAATGTGATTTATTAGATATAAATTGGTTTATTCCGATTCAATTAGGTGTATTTAGGTTTAATTGGTTCATTTAGATTAATTAGGTTTAATTAGCTTTAATTTGATTTAGTATGGTTTATTAAACGTGAATTAGTTGATTTCGGTTCAATTGGGTTTATCTTGCTTTAATTGGGTTCAATATAGCTTGATTTGGGTCATTGGGTCCAATCCATTGTTTTTGCTAATTCGTTTTATTTTTCATTTTAATTTATTTTGCTTTCTTTTATTGTTATATCTTTATTCAATTAATCAGTTTTATTTGTGGCTTAATATACTCACTTAATAAGTAGGTTTGATTTGATCTATTTTTTATTTATTTTTGTTCTTTAGACATAAACCCTTAGATTAGGATATCAAGCCCTAATCTCTTCCCCCATCTATTCTTCCTTTCTTTCTTCTTTTCCCTGTAGCAGAAAATCAACCGCCTCCCTCCTCTTCTTCTCCTTCCCTTCTCCATGGTTGCCACCTCCCATTTCTTCTTCCAAACCTGCAACCCTTTCCTTCTTTTTCTCTTCTTCTTCCCTGCTGCTGCAACTACTAACCAGCACCCACCAAACCTCCTTTCTTCTTCTTCTTCTTCTTCTTCTTCTTCTTCTTCTTCTTCTTCTTCTTTTTCTCTTCTTCTTCCCTGCTGCTGCAACTAATAACCAGCAACCATTGAACCTCCTTTCTCATTCTTCTTCTTCTTCTTCTCATCTTCTTCCCTACTACTGCAACTACTAACCAGCAGCCACCGAACCTCCTTTCTTCTTCTTCTTCTTATTTTATTTTCTTGTTTTTTGTTATTTCTTTAATTTGTTGATTAGATATTCCATATTTGTAATGCCCACAACCTGTTATTTCATTTATGTTTTCTATGTGGAATCTTCCCCTCCTTTTGTTCTTTATTTTTCTTTTATCCATTTTGGTTTGATTTCAGGTCTGTAATGTATCCAGTCCTAGAACTTAGGGTTGGGATTCCCCTAATTTTAAAATTTACAATCAAATGATTTCATTTTATTTCCCTCTAAATAATGTATGGGACATAGTCTAGGGCATATGTTAGCGAGGGCGTGGCTGCCCCCCCCCTTAAACTGGCTCGTAGCATTAGGTGCGTATTGGGGATCTAGATTTTCTTACTATTTCATATCTTTTGTACTCCAACCCTCACTCGCATTAATATAGTACTAATCTATATTTATTAAAGTAACGTAGTTAACTTAATTAGTCATTTCAATTGTGGTTTGTTAATTTAGTTTTTTTTTAAATCACTGCGTTTGGTTTCTTCATTCAATTCAATTTATTAAACTTGTGTAATTACCAATCTTTTTCCCTCTAGTGGTTTGTTTATTTTAATCAATCAACTAATTATTTATTTAATGCAGGGTAATTAACTAGATTAATTAGTTAAAAGATTCTCTTCTCATTAGCTTAACTATGGTTTTGAAAAATGTTTAACTCATCTTAGATTAGCTTAATTAAAATTTGGGTTTAGTTTAATCCTTCTATACTAGATTAGGTAGATTAGTAAAAATGCATTCATTTAATGTATTTAATCCATTTCATTTTTTTATAAATTAATTAGGTCTCATTTAATTTATAAATATTTTTACCAATTAGATAAAGTAGGATTGCAATAATTTATTTCACAAATTACTAGGGATTGGGATTAATCATTTTAATTAATTCAATTTAAGATTTCATAAATTCATTAATCATCCATCTAGGTTAGGCTCAATTAATTGAGTTAGTTTAATTTAAGTTTTTTTTTTATTTGTTTTTTTTATTAGTGTAATCATTTCATTATTTGCATCATAACCTAGCTAGCATAATTTAGACACTTGGTTTAGGGTTTTCACATGTCATGCTCAGATACATAGTTTAGAGTTTTTAGTGACCTAGATTTAGGACTAGTTAGTAGGGTACAAACAAACTTTGGTCAAACAAAAGGAGACCGACCTTAGGGTTGGGCAGACTGGGTACCTAACACCTTCCCAATCTGTCACTTGACACTTGTCCAGAATTTTGGTGCAAACTAGGCTTATCCATCAGAGTCATTAGTCTCTCTCCCTTGATTGGGGGAGACATTTATGGGCCCTTGACCCTTTCTAGGTGGCGACTCCCTTTTACCCATAACGTGTATCTCTCCCCTTGGCATTTGATGACCAGGGGATACTATCTCATCTCATTAGGGTCGAACCCTAACGTGTGTATCCACGTTCCGCGTTATATCGTGACCCGACGGAGGTCCGTGATACCTACACTACCTTCATTGAATTCAACTATATGCTTCTTGGCTCTGTACATTGTCATATAAGGGATCTCAACCTGGAAATGTTCCTTGAAATATGCACGAATTGCATCCACATCCATTTCTGTTCTACCTTGAATTGAGAGGCAAATTGTCGAGCTATCCAAGTAGAAGTAATATCTTTGTTTCAATTTCTCCTCGCATAAGAATAGTCATTGTATAAAGACTTAACCATATAGGTTATTCCTTCATTTGCTGCAGGTGAAGTGTGGATCCTCCATATACACCCTTGTGTTACACACAATGCAGTCACTCTTGACTTCTCATTCTTGGTTCTCAACAATTCAAAACCTTCTTGAATAGCATAGTCTTTAAGAACAGCCATAAAATGATTCACATCATCAAACAACATCCATTTCTCTAGTTTTATCACATCCCTATGTGAAGCATTCCCATCCTTACAGAATGGTGCATTGTAGTCACCATCACTATAGTCAGATAAACATTCATTGTTATCTTGGTCTGCAAATCCTATACCATCCATTCTATCAACATGACCATCAACCCCATCACCGCACTTCTCTTCATCATTCGTCTCACTCTCATCTTCAGATAGAGAATTCCAATCAACATCACTTGCACTTGACTCATCGAGTATGACTTCATCGGTACTTTTACTAGCTGTCTTACTGTCATCATTCACATCATTCCCAACATCATCATTGGAAGCAATACTATATATGACTTTGCCAGTACTCTTACCAACTATCTTACTGCCATCATTCACATCATTCCCATCAATAATACTATTAGTTACATCAATACCAATTGAATCAGTCATGTTGCTCCTACGGTTATGTCCACCACTGGCTGAAGCCCTATAGGTACCACCATCCCTTCTTACTTGGTGCTTTATCCTATGGCCACCAGATGTTTGAATTTGCTGCATAACACCTCTAAAACCACATTGACTTTGCAGTACATCAGTTCCACTGTCATACTGATTCTACATCACATCATCACCAAAGCCACATTGACTTTGTTGGACACGCCTATCAATATTCTCCCCTTTGACTAGTCCACTAGGGAAACCATTCATTGTGTATAGGTTGCTTGAATTCTCATCCCAGTGAAGATTGTATACAATCAACATTCTGATGCAATCCAAACATGTCCAATACACTTGCATCCTCGTTCACTTCCATCTGGTGGTTGGAAGGAAGTATGCACTTCACTTTAAATGTGACGGTATATCCTATTGGTACATGTCTAATAACTGTGCTATAAATATCACATACCATGTCACGATAACAGTACTCATCCGGATCAACTGGGTAGGTGCAGACGTATTCAAGTCATAATGATAATATATGATAACTTTAATTTCCATTGAATGATGAATGATTCTGATGAAAAAAACACAAGATGTTAAATAAACACAAATTTTTCAAAACATTCAAGAATATCAATATATGAATCCCTAACTAGTTCAAAAAACAACCATGCATAAACCCATAACTAGTTCAAACAACAACCATGAACAAAAAATTCTAAGCTTCTCCCAATTTTAATCTAACTCATAAAAGGGAATTCCAAATAGCTGGCTGCCTGGTCAGACTACCATTCCATAACTGGTAAGAAAATAGTTATGCAAGACAACATGGGTTTCACCCAATTTTGAAAAAAAAAAAAAAATCAAAACCTATGAATGTTATAAAATTGGCAATGTAAATGCAAAATCCATTGAGAAAAGTACAAAATCCATATGTAAATGCAATCCATTGGTACTACCAAATCAAATACAAATACAAATATGTAAATGCATTCCTTGAAGGAGCAGTAATGCAAATGGCTCTATGAAAAACAAAAATCCTATTGCTTACAAACTAATTAAGAATAAACAAAGCAACCTTAAGGCTTGAAGAAATCCCAACTCACCTATCAAAATCAATGTGGTGGGAGACCCCAGACTTTTCAAACATGAGTCAAACTCTCCAAAACATGAATCTAGGTCTTAATGGTACTAATTAGATGAGGATACCAGATTAACAATGAAAAGACTTGAGACTTGCAGTTCTCCTAATTCACATGCACATAAAGGCCTTAATTTTCTGTGTTTTTTCTTTTCTTGAATGCTTTATCTTAATAAAGTTTTAACCCTTGAAGTTCTACAGTCAAAAGGGTTTAAGTTAGCTAGCCGAGATTTTTTATGCCTAGCAGCACTTATACCACCAACACCACCCCACTCCCCCCCCCCCCGGGGGGCAAAAGAAGAAGAAACTCTACATTAGGCAGTGATGACATATTTTTAAATTTGAATCAGGGAAATGTGAACCATGTTTCATGTCTTTCGACCACTAAACATATTTGTGTGTTTGTATGTGCAAACATGTCCCCATATCCATATTGACTCCCATGTTTGAGTCCATACAACCATTCCAAAGCTTAAGAGTTATGAATTTCTTGGCATTTTAGAAAACTATTTCCTTGAAAAATTCAAACTAAAGATTTCAAGGATTTAATTCATTAATTTGGTGAAAATTCTGCAATACCGAACTTATGCAACTGAGAGTCAATCTTTTCTGTTTGTACCCTGCAACTGATTCTTTAAAGCCTTTGTGTCCTATTACAGGGATTAATAATAGGATACCAAATTATATCATGAAGTCAATCAAAACAATCTAGAGAAATTGTGCAAGACTTAACCAGAGGAACCAAATAGAATTTTTAGAGAAACCTGAAAGGGATGACTTGGGTTGGGACTTTTGGGGGAGAGTTTCAAGCACACTAGAAAAACATAATTGGGGAAGCCGTAATAAGAGGAAACAGAAATTTGGGAAACTTACAAGTGGATTCGATCGATCTCAGATTTCAGAACCATAAATCGTACTCTCAATGCGATTTTTGAAAAACCAACTGAGAGTCGATCTTCAAGGTCGCATGCTCTTTGCGGTTTAATCTAACTTCAGAACCATAAATTGCACTCTATGATATCTCAAGGAAGAAGATGCAACTGAGAGTCGATCTTCAAGGTTGATCTTCAACAAGATGAGAAAGAATCGATCGTCAAAACCCTCTCTCTGATTGAAGATTTCAAAACGACTTAATCGCAAGTGTTAGAATAAACCCTAACTCTCCCATGGTTTCTCAAGGAAGAAGACGATACTAATGGTTGAGGGAAAAATCCCATCTCCATTGGACCAAAGGTGTTTTGGGGTTTAAAACAAATTTGTAACACACTTAACGGTTTCTCACTCACAGTCAAGGTACGGTTGATATATTCTACAACTTAGAAGGGAAGAATTTGTAATTTCAAACTTTGCAAGGGAGAGTTGTGTAATACTTGAAACATACATGGGAGGGGAGTGTAATTTCCTCTAATATTTTTTACCTTTTACAACCACCGGAGTCTAAGGACTTGAGTCTCATTTTTTTTTTTTTAAGCAAGATGATTTAAAAGAAAAGAAAAAGATAAAATACAAATAGAAACAATCCTAGAGAACCCCCTTTTGACATGCATAAAAGAGGGGAAGGAATCCCAATGACAAGCAGGACTGACCCTGCAATCCAGTAATAAAATGTAGAACATAAATAACATAGAAAAAAGTACATCTGAAAGTAGGTAACTCGGTCAGCATCCCCTTTATAAGTTCTTGAAGATCATCTGGGATATCTGGAGAGTACAAAATAATTTAACAGTAAATGTGACAAAGAAGCTAAGAAATCTGTTGCCTGATTTTGCTCTCTCCAAACATTTATGATCTCGTTACACCTAAACATGGAATAAAGATACAAAATTATGCTTTTAAAGACTTGCATACTCCAAGGGCCACATATCTTACCATTAAGAATATCAACTGCCAACATATAATCAGACCGGATAGTCACCTCCAGGAAGATTTCGTCAATACATATATAAATCCCTTTTAAGATTGCAAGCAATTCTATGGCAAGGATGGACAACTCCTCAACCAAACCTGCATAAGAAAGGATAGGGATGCCTCTTACAATACGAAGTTTTGTTATTTGGAAGCAATGTAGAGCAATCATGTGGGAGGAGGAACTGAACCATTTAGTCTCAAAATTTCATTCTCCTTTACAATGTTGCCGAGTGAAGGACTTTATTCTCAAAGTGTCATTCCTACTCCTTTATAATGTTGTATAATGAAATAAATATTTGTATTTTTATGTGAAGCCATTGAATTATAGACTGCTGCTTCCACTAACAAAAATAATAATTTCCATAACAGGAAATTCTAGTGATTTAAGTGTCTATAGTTAGAAATGCCTCCCATGAAACAAATGATGAAATTTTAAAACCAAACCCCCGCCCTCCTTCCCCCCCAAGAAAAAAACTTGTTCTTTTCATCAATTAATTACTCCAAAAAAAAAAAATCCTTAATTGGATAGTTCTTCCATCTCCAAGACTGCAACAGATCTGCTTTGTTAGTTTGACTGTGAATATCCCTTGAAAAATAATAATGTTGAATCATTGACTCTGGAATTTTATGGAATCAGCAAGAGCGATCCCCCACCGTTGATATGATTTTCATTACAAGTAGACCAGTACCTCAAGTTGATCCTATTGGGCCATCTCCATCATTAATTTTACATTGACAACCATAAGCATTTAGTTATTTTTAATTTCTCAATAAGCATAGATTTTTTTTTTTTTTTTAAATAAAAAGTGTCCAATATAGATGAATGGAACTTCATGTAACATAAGACATTCTCATCCCCAGGAGCTAGATCAAGGAACAAGGGATCTAAATTTAATATAACAATAGAACAGCAACTAATAACTGAAAAAAAAAAAAAAAAAAAAAAAAGAAGAGAAGAAAAAGGAAAAAAGAAAGAAAGAGAATAAACTATGATGGAAACAAATGAGATTTACAGTGTCCAACATTGAATGCCACAGGGGGAGATGGAGAGATCCAAATTAATGTGAGGCTCCCTTGAACACTCCTTAACATTCACCCTTGAGGAAGATGAGATTGCTTCACTAATTTCACTTGCAGAAGAAGCATTACTTGCTTGAGCAGTTGGACGCAATGAGAGTGACAGTGAAAGGGTACAATCACCAGCTTCTTCTTCTGTGGAATGATCTCTATCGCTAGATTGAGACATAAGGGACTGGAAACTGTTCTCTATATTCTCCATTTTTCGCTTCCTTGTGAATGCCATCATCTGTTGTTGATCATCTAGCCTGGTAGCCTACCAAGGAGAAACACACATGAAATAAGGTGATGAGCTCTTAAATTAGACATTTAAATGGTATTAACATGTATGGGATCATTAAGAATCCAAATAAGAATAGCCAGAGTCGGATAGAGAAAGCAAAGGATTAGTACAGGCTCTGAACCGGGTTTGGCTTTCTCAAACCGATCAATGTATTAGTTCAATTTGGGTCAGGTGCTCAGTTCTCAACCACACTGAAAGAAACCAACAAGGACCCAACATTTACAGAAACATACATTCAACCCAAACCTGCCAACTTTGTTCTGGTCCCTTCTGATCATGTTTAGCATCTTTTTTACAATCCAAACGACATATAAATTCGGTTCAGGAGGGAATCTACCCTCCAACCATCCAACTTAGTAGAGGTGTCAATTCGAGCCTAACTGGGAAGTCCTGAAAAACTGGTCGGCCGGTTTGTTAAACATGTTGGGCTCAAGCCTGGACTGAATACTATTCAGTCACTCCCAATGCGAAAGTGCAATCCAACAGTTGCCAGATCAATTAAGAGTACATCTCAGCCCGACATGTTTAAATTCCATTTAGAACTTTGTTTAGAGATAAATGGCTCAGTAGGAGTTTAAGGCCCATTTAGCCCGATCATGGGTGGCCTGATTAAAGCCCGAAAACCAAAGGATCGCTTATGAAAATGTCCATGGTTTCCATAAGCACAAGCCTGACTAACTAATGGGGCTATAATGAAGCAAAAGGAAAAAATTGTGAGGCCTAGTTAGGCCCAATCAAGCCTTATCAGTTAACCCCTACAACATAAAAAGAGCAACGTAATGCACGAGGCTCCCGTTAATGCAGAGTCAGGAAGGGACCCCTACAACAGAGTACATAGTATCATCTAAAGTATCCAATGTAATAATGACCATCCATATGGAGTATGGATCCTCTCCTCACATGGGATCTCACCATCCATGAGATATCAAATCACGAGTCAATGATGCATCAAATGCTCTAACTCATGATACAGAAACCCCTTGGGTGGAGGATCCCATGTGGGGAGGGTAACTCCTCTCCACATGTGAGAGTTGATCCGGGCTCATGAAGAAACCCCTATAAGTAACAGGCAAATAAGTTCTAGATGATACTAGAGATATTAGACAAAGTAGTGTTGAATAATCAAGGATACGAAATGAAAATATTGAATTGTAAGAACAATCAACAAGAGAACGTTGGAATGCAAGCTAGACAGAGACAGAGAAAGGAATCCCTTCAGGACCATCAACTGTACCAGACTAGCTCTCTCTAGAACCAAGAGATGGAGAGCTAAAAGAGATTTGAGGCAAGCATTTTGATCCAATGGGATAAGTGTAATGAGAGAAAAGACACAGCTACTACAATACAAATACACAGTTGGATATTTCTCTAAGTCTTAATACAAACAATGCTAGAAGCTAGACCCATTAGGGTTTCATCAAAAAAGCTAGACCCCATCAGGGAATGGTTATTTCCACGCAACTCCTATGTTCTATAAGTTCCAGGAAAAGATTCCATTCCAGTGGAAAGAAATTTTGCAACAGAAAATTGCCATGAAACTAGATAAAACAAAGGGGTGTAAGATAACCTTTCCCTACTTCTCGTACAGACATTACCTAATGTAAGAAGAATATAAATGAAAAACAAATAACAAAAGATGGCAGGAATATTCCAAATCTGAATCATTGAAACACATTTTGGGTTGGATGTTCCTCTACTTTTGTCATTACAGTGGACAGGTATATTGTTTTGGCAAAATGTTAGACCCAATGTGACTTTTTGTAATCCAAGGACAGATTCCAAATCTGAAGAGAGATTTTGATATTCAAATAGGTCCTCTATGATTTAAAAGAATAGGCAAGGGTTGGGCAGATGACTGCTTGCCGTAAGCTAGCGGCATGCACCAATGGGAGGGCAGGACAAGGCTGAAATGGGCATCATTTTAAAAGGGAAGGGGAGAGATGGAGACACATGGCTAGCCAGCCCTTTTCATTTAAAAAAACCTTGGTTTTATATATAGAAAAAATCTGAGCACACCGCCAGCATACCACAAGCTAGCGTTCATTTTGTTTATCTTTCTTTCCTCCTAAGAAAAGAAATGACTCCTGCCTATTCTGCATGATACCCTTGGGACACCACATTGGGACCTCCCTTTAGCTCACCGCATTCGGACCATGAGCCTCTCCCTCTCCCTATATGTGTATACACAATTACTTCATCCATTAGGGGTAGAAATGGAATTACACACCTTCCCTCAACCGTAGGTTGAGGCCATGGCCACGTGTATGTGGCTAGTATAAAACTTTTAGTCATATAAATTTTAAGAAACAATTTTCCTTCACCCACCATCAAGGGAGAATAAATGGTAAAAAATATTATCGACTTTGTACAATTAGGGCAGAACAATAATGACCATATATGATTGTTTTTTTCTCATTCCTCCCCCGTAGGCTAAGGAAAGAAGGAAAACTCTCTCCTAATTTTTTTTTTTTTTATTTAAAGGGAAGAAATAAAGCTCTCTCTTGGCAGGAGAAACTCTCATTGCTCATGCAAACTTCCATAAAGCCATCAACAAAACCAAGAAAACTCACTTCAAAACAAAAAGAAGATAGCCAAAAGATCATGAAAGTAGGGGAGAATAAAAAGACCAAAAAGGCAAAACACCACACAGACTCAGACTCAGACTCAGAGAGAGAGAGAGAGAGAGAGAGAGAGAGAGAGAGAGAGTAAGTGTGATCGTACCTTGATGCATTCAGATTCTTCGATTGCGTATCCGAAGGCATTGAGGTTGTAAAGGTGATGTGGCATAGCAAAGGCTGAGGAAGAAGCCTCGGCCTGTTCACATCTGAAACTCACCTTTATTCCTCCATTCTCATCCTTGTTTTGCAGATAATCATGAAAACAGTACGGGGAGGTGACCCTCTCACATATTCTTTGGCTGCATTGCATGTTATTGCTCATGGAACTCCTCATCTCTATTCGACCCCTAATCAGATTTCCAAGAGAAAAAAAAAATTGAAAAAAAAAGGTCAAAAATTTCCACTTTTTTCTTTTCTTTTCTGCTATCTTCTTCAAAGTTCAAACTTTAAAGCTAGCAAAGCTAACCTTTTTGGAGGAAGAGGGCTGTAGTTGAATTGAGAATCAGAATCCTTCTTAAGTTCAGAAGATGGGGGGAAACCAAAACCCACATCATTCTTCTCATCATCAACACACCCATGATGATCATCAAAAGAAAGTTCCCTTTGTCGGGTAGAATTCATGTCTGTTACACAAAAAGAACATGTAAAGAATGGAGTTAGGTCTATGATCAGGTGAAAAGGGCAAATGGGCCTAATTAACATTTGACAAACTTTAGTGTGAACCAGCTCATAAAAATTCAAAGAAAAATGGAAATGGGGTTGGTGAATTAATTTCAGAAGCAACCTTTGTAGAAGTAGTAAGAACTAAAAAGAATTGGGTACAGTTCAGTTCTAAATTTCTAATCCATTTGGGCTAATTATCAGCTTTATCAGAAAGATGAGAGTAAATGATGGGAGGAAAGCAAGTACGTAACTCTTTCCTTAAATGACTAACAAAGTTGTTTTTTTAATAACTCATCTCTGAACTTGGATAAGAACTAATAGTGGAAAATAAAATAGGAAAGTCCCTTGCTGAAAAACATGACAAGAAGAAGAGCTATCAGCTGTGGATGAGGAGGGTGAAAGAGAGGGGGGGGTGTTGGGGAATCTTGCCTTTCACTTCATAATATAAAAATCAAAACATACCTTGTCTGCTCAGGTCATTCTTCATGCTTCTATACATCTGATGAAAAGAATAAAAAAATCCCAAATCAATTCAAAAAACAAAAAGGACAAGTATCATTTCACCAGGGAAAAAAATCATAATTTGGAACAAACAAACACTGCACCTGGAGATGGCTTTTCACATGTGAAATTGTAAGCCCCCTAACATCCATCAGCTGAAGAACCAACTTTGGTGTTGCCTCTACAAAGAAGACAGCATATTTCAAAAACTCAGAGAGAGAGAGAGAGAGAGAGAGAGAGAGAGAGAGGGAGGAACCCAGAAGAACAAGAAAAGTGAAAGTAGAGAAGAAGGTAACTAATTGGTACTTACTGTCTTGCCCTCCAAGCCTTTCAATAGCATTAACAAAGCAGTGATGAAGATCAGGAGTCCATCTCAGACGAGGCACCTTAGACCTGATATACTGCCTTACTGCTCCATTCCTACCACAACTCCCCATTTTTCTTTTTCTCTTCAATGGTTACTTTCTTCAGCTACAACCCTTAAAACCCACAAAGCCTCAAGCTTGAACTTCAATACCCAAACAAACTCAGTTTCTTCAGAACCATTAGCAACTAATGACTCCAAGGATTTTTTCCTTCAAAATGAGAACTTTCTATCTTCCAACCTTTAATGAGCTATTACCATCTGGGTCCCTCAAAAAAACTCAAACCCACTTGATGCCCCCTCCAAAAAAACTCAAACCCAAGCTTTAAAACCACTTCAGGAGCCTCTCCTGATCTTTTTTCTATCTAGTTGAAACTGTCTTAGTTTAAAAGCAACACTTTTGCAGGGATGTAGGAAATATATGCAGAGAGGAGTGCCTATCCAGAGAGAGAGAGAGAGAGAAAAGGAAAGAACGAAGGTTAATGGGTCTGTAAATTCCTTAGGTCTGCTGATCTGCTACTGTTGTGCCCTGCAAAGAAAAAATTCTCATCACGAGCTTCTGATCCCTACGAAATCATTACAAATAAAGCTTTGACCCTTCTGTCTCTCATACACACAACGCCAACGTCGTCATGATCACAAAAGCCCATGAAATTAATTCCCATTTTCTTCCAAAAAAAAAAAATTTAGAGAGAGAGAGAGAGAGAGAGATACGGCCGTAGTAAATGGTAAGAACAAGATCTCTGAACCATGATTTTGTTTTAACTTTCCATTAACCTCAGACTGAAATAACCTACCAGCCTAACCAGACTGCCAAACGCCTCTCTATTCTCTTTCTCTCTCTAACCTCTTTTTGTGTTTGCGTATTTGAAACGGTCAAGAGTCAAGAAAAACTTAAATTAAGCCCATCCCATAGAAGTATAGAACTGATGTCATGAGATTTTCTTGTGAAAAAAGTCAACGATGGATAAAAAAATATTAAAAATGCCCTTGATATTTTGTGACCCTAAGATGGTACTAAGATTCTGGATTTTATTGGTAGATTTGTTGAATTATGAGGGGTATATTAGTAAATTAATGTTTTCGATCAATCAGAGAGATCGCTTTCCATCAATCACGTTTTTTAAACCCCTACAAGACGGTGCCGACTTTTTGTTAGAAAACAAACACTGAAAAGACTAACAAAGAGAAGAGAAGGGTCCTCTTCTTAACTTCTTTAAAAATTAATTAATTTAAATTAAATTAAGCCATTATTAATCAAACACCCTCTCTCTCTCTCTCTCTCTCTCTCTCTCTCTCTATAGATGTGTAGTAAGTAGTCTGGTCAAGGGTGTTGAAGTGTTGGATGTGAAATATCTGAAATATCCCTGACACGTCCTTAATGCTTTGCCTTTCTTCTGTTTATAAATCATCACCATGCAGACGTTCTGGATGTGAAGAATCAATGGTAGTATCTGTAATTAAGCTAGAAATAGAGGTCCTAATTAATGGCAAGAGTCAAAATAATTTAGAAAGACACGTGGTGCAGTAAAAAGGACTAGGGGGAAAATAGAAAGTTTAACTGATAGAAGTAGGGGAGTTGGGTTGAGAATATAAAACATACCAAAAATATTTTTCTACTCTCACCCAAATAAGGGGTAAAGATGTCTTTTAACGTAAAAGAGAGATAAAGATACACTTACGTGGGTGATGGTTTTAGACTTTTTTATTTTACATAATATATGTAGGAACAAAGTTTTTTGTCGGCAAACGACCTCTAAACCATAGACACGGGGGCACAATGACCCTATACCCCTCGTGGTCGGTACATACCCCTTTGTTTGGGTGCAGAGGTCATTCTCGGATAGAAAATCATTGTTCAATATGTTATTTTAGACACTGTACATTGAGGGGTTTAAAATTTTGGAGAGAGAAGATCATAAGTTTGAGGGTATACCGTGGGTATTTTTTGTTTTATTTTTATTTTTTTTAAATATTATTGGAGGGGGGCACTTTGTCTCAGAGACATATATTTTATTAATTTTACCTAGTGTCTTGCTTTATATTCACATTCTCTTAGCACACAGTAAGGCAGCTTGCGGTTTGCCATTGCTCACTTCAAGGCGTGCTCGAGGGTTGGTGTATTGCACTCACAGTTTTTTATTGTATTGATTCTTTCTTTTTTTTTTTTGGGCAAAGATTCTATTGATTCGAGATATCTAGAATCAATCTGGGAGTGGAATTATATTTTTGCATGTCCAATTCCTTGCTCCCATTGTTACCGAATTATTTTATGTAATAAAAAAAAAAAAAAACCCCCAAAGCCTATTTCTTGTCCAGTCAACTAATTGAAAGTTGTTTTGGTATGATTTCTAATTTCATGGGGTCATGTAGGGGTGTCAACCAGTCGATTCGGTTCGGTTTAGAACGAGCTTAATCGGGCTTGAAGACTTTCAAAAGTTGTATTGTGTCCGTCCATTTAACTGATTAGACTTAGTTATTGAGGGCATGGTACGCTTTATATTCGGTCGGTCAGCTTTGGGCTATAATGGAGCTTTAGTCGGACCTTAACCGAGCTACGGACATGTTTAATGTTAAACAGGCTTTAACCGATTTTTAAACGACCCTTTTTAAAATGTGCTCTTATATTCCATTCCACTCATGCAAGCCCAAAAGAATGACAATAAATCAATAAATGATACCAAATATAACCATTATTTAAAATGTGAACATGTCTTTACTTTTTAGATTTTACTCTTTAATTTGGGGGGTAAAATATGTATTCTACAATCATTAAAGGGTCAGGCCAGGCTTATGCACAATAGCCCAGTCTTGGTCGAGAGTTATTCAATCGATCTCGATCAGGCGCTCGATCGTCCAAGTAGTAGGACTGAGACAAACCGTTTGTAAACGGGTCGGGCTCAAGCCTGACAAGTTTAATAAATGGTCCGAGTCAGGCCGGTCTATAAATGGTCGCTCTCGATCGGTTTAGTAGGGTCAGGCCACAAATTGACACCCCTAGGGTCATGTATTGAAATTATGAAGTTTGGTGTGATTTTTTTCATCTTATGTATGAAAATTTTACATCAATTTCATCTAAAATAGTAAAATAACTGAGACACCTATTTCAATATTGAAATTGAAATCAATTTATAATCTATTCTACATTCTATTTTAATGATCATGTGTCAGTAACAGGGATACATGTATCATTTGACATATTCTAAAATGAATGAAAACGTAATCATTCTATTTCATTTTCACCCACCAACAACATCTTCTCCCCAAAAAATATAAAGAATCTATTCTAAGAAATTGAATTATTAAATGAATTTTTTTTTCTTGAAATATTTCAAATTGATGCAACCAAAACAATTTTCGATCTCCTTGACCAAAAACCTATTTATTGACTATTTCATCAAATCAAATTGACATTAAAATAAAAAATCATACCAAATCTATAATAAATACTCACAAGTCTTTATCAATAGTATATATGACCAATTGAAGGATAAAAAATTCCCCCCTATCTATGCATAAAGTAACAATTGAAAACAAGAAATGGGGAATGAAAACTTTTTACATTTCCATAATTGTTAGGCCAAACAATTCTCTTGATTAAATTAGGAAAGTTATTGCATGATGCATTTGTCAATATAACATTAAATAAAAGCATTAAAAACTCCTTCTTTTTGAAATTGAGAATATTTTTCCCGCAAACTTCAACTTTATCAAATAAAATATAAATTTTTGAATTTTGTTACAAGCATAGAAAATTATACAAGTCTAAGAAGCTAGATATTATTCTACTAAACAAACAAATTTGAAAGTGAACTTTTAATTTATTTTTGTTGAATTCTATTTTTTTATAAAATCCAATGGTTATGTTTCCTATGGAATTGAGAAAATAACCACTTCACGTAGCATTTATGAAGAACCAAATATTACTTAAATATTAAAAAATAATTATAAAATGAATTTTTTTAAATGGATGTGTAGAACTATTGAAAATTATTGTGATTTGACAACATGTTCTAAATACTAGATTAGATGAAGTTAGCTGGTTTGGCTAGTAAAACCTGTGGCATATTGTAGCTAAGACCTAAGATAGAGTCCCATATTCACTTTACTCCCCATTTCAAAGAAGAGAGGGTGAGGAGAGAATTCAATATTACATCTCTTAACATAGACTGGTACCCAAAAGGAAAATAAAGGTTTGTGGAGAGGGATAGACATTGAAAACATTGGATTCACAAGTTTCAAACACTTATAAATGAGGTTTAGTCATAAAAATAGATACGTCAAGCAAGTTGTAGTTTGACTATCTTGCCGTAGAACTTTTCCCTTGTTATGAGAATATGACTATTATAGTTTGTAATGGTTGTACGATCTCTATTTTTTGTGATTTTTCTATACATTGGACGGGAAAGTGTTTCTTGTGATGGAGTGTAATTCTTGTACTTATGTAAAGATCAATTGGTTCACAAAAAAAATTTTCAAAAGGATTATTTTTCCTTTTACAAGGAGCTAATCGATCATTTCATCCCTATATATCTGGCCGCATGGGTAGCACTCTGTGACTGAAACATTTTTTCTTTTTTTTTTGGTATTTTTTTTTATTTGTAAATATAATTTTTCCCATATGAAACAATGAAATTGATACTTGGCATTTTAATTCATTCCCAACATATCTAACAATTAAATGCAGAGTTTAATAATCTCTGGTATCTGGTTAAAAACAGAAGGAAATGCCCCAAAACAAAAAATATGCATGTCTCTCTCTCTCTCTTTCTTTCTTTTCTCTCTCTCTCTCTCTCTCTCTCTCTCTCTCTCTCTCTCTCTCGGTACTCTCTTTCTCCATATTCTGAGTCAATCTGTCCACATTCGGCAATCCCAAACAGCCATGGTCCTCCCCCATTCCTCTCAATGTGGACACTTTAGTTCGGCTTTCCAGGCACATTTAATGCGCTCTCATAGATGATTTAATTCATTTCCCAATCCTCATATGAACCCCACTCCACCGACAATTTTCAACCCAACTAATTGATTGGAATCGAATGTATTAAAACACTTTCATCTGATTAGTTAATTTTTTTTTTCTTTTTTATTTAAGATCTGATTAGTAAATTAAGAATCCCAATCCAAAATCCATTACTTATAACCATCGTTAAAGTTGACTGGGTTGAATCACCCATGTCGAATTTAAAAAATAAAAATAACATTGTCCTGCTTGCGTAGGAAATGCCTAGAAATAACACGTAAAAAAGACAATGTTGCTCTTCATTGGTCTCGTGTGTTGGTGTTTCTTACACTAGCAGGATATGAAATGCATCTAATCTGATTTAGACTTGGATCAAGTGCGTCTGAGGTTTTTATTACAAAAAAAAAAAAAAAAAGGAAAAGGTTAAGAGTCATGAAGAAATGATTTAGACTTGGCTCAAGTTCATCTGAGTTTTTATTGACTTTGTTTTTTTTGCCCGAGTCATATGAAATGCATCAAATCTGATTTTATTTATTTATTTATTGAGTCATATATTATTCATAAACCATAAAAATAATTCATTTTTTTCCAAAGAAAGGAAAAAGACTAAAGGTTTAGCTAGCTAGGTTGGCTAATTACGAACACTACTTCTCAATTAATTTGTAATGAATTCAATTCACCTTGGAACCTATAATAACAACAACAACCATAACCTTATCCCAATTAAATGGGGTCTATTAAATAGTTTCGATAAAAACATAAAGCCATTTAAAGGTAATAAAAGAAAAATGAAGAAGTAAAAGAAGTCAAGGAGAGGTAAAAAACAAAAGTTAGAGCAACATATTGGGAACATTCCCCTATGTTCAAACACGTTTAGGTCTAGGAAATTATTAGAATTAAGCCAAGTTTGTCTGAGTTTTTATTGACATTGTGTTTCTGCCCATATGAAACTCATCGAATCGGATTTTTTCTTTTCTTAATTAATTGAGTCATATACTATTCATAAACCATAAAATGAATTCATTTTTGTTCGAAGGAAAGAAAAAGAGTAAAGGTTTAGCTAAATTTCTCAATTAATATGTAACGAATTCAATTCACCTTGGAGCTTACAACAACAACAACAACCATAACCTTATCCCAATTACATGGGGTTGGCTACATGGATTCGGTAGAAGTAAAAATAATAATAGAAGTAAAGGCATTAAAATGTAATAAAAGAAAAATGAAGAAGTAAAAAAAGTCAAAAGGAGAGGTAAAACACAAAAATTGGAGCAAAATAATGGGAACAGTCCCCTAAAAGGGGCATGTTACATAGATCTTTGTCCTCCAAATAGCTCTATCTGTGGTCATATTTGGGTTGAGCCTTAGCTTTTGCATATCTTTTTTTTACCACTTCTCCTATGTTCATTTTAGGTGTTCCCCTTTCTCTTTTAATACATTCTATTTAAATCTGGTCACTCCTCCTTACTGGTGCATCCATAAATCTCCATGAAAAGTTCCTCTTCAACACCAACAACTCATCCGAGGGCTAGAAGGGCTTGGACATGCATCCTAGGTGTCAGTAGGTGTTGAAATGCATGTCCAAACCCTCCCAGCCCTTGGATAATCATTGGAGGAAAGTTGGAGGGTCAAGTTGTTGGAGAGGAACGGGATCTGGGTCCCCATCAGATATGACCATACCACCTCAAAAGACTTTCGCAAAACTTGTAAATTTTGGTCCAAACCTTGGATCCAACCCAACTCAACCATGTTGCACTCCTTAAGGGAGGCTGATTTTAAGTCCATCGATTATAAGCTTATAATCAAATAAGTTTGAATCAACTAAGCAAAGCAGGTGGGTTATGAGTCTCGTGACCTCAAAAGCAGGTGAAGCTAGAAAATCCTCTATAGCGTGACATGACAAATAGCGTAAATCTAAGGGTTTGAAACACTTTGAGCTACGTATTCCCTACCGTTAAATTTGTGCTACATACCATGTTGCGCTACAGAGGACCCCGATCCATCCCCCGTTCCATGCCCTACCCATATCTCTGGCTTAAAATCCTTTAGGGCGTGTTTGATTCCTTGAGTCTTTGGAGAGAGTATATTTTAAGAATGTCACTCCATAAAACAAGGTTCTTTGGAGTTGCATTCTTAAAAAAATAACTATTTAAATTCTATCTGCTGATTCTCTCAGAATAACTGTTTGGTTACCATGATTCTGTTTGTGGGAAACACCCTGAATAACTGTTTGGTTCCCTTAAAATGTAATTCTTATTCTACTTTTATACACAACTATGCAATGTTATTGTTTTGTGTTCATACACTTATTTCTAACACTTTCTATAGTTTTATATCAGGAATTAATTTTGCTAACCCTTGGAGGAAAAAATCCTTATATTTTTTTCTTATTATTAAATGAAAAAAAATACCACATAGCTAAATTACCCAACACCGTATGTGTTGAAAAAAAAAAACAATTCATATTACTGTTGTTTTATGGTTGTCCTTATTGGCAACTTGGCCACGTGGCGGTGATGACGTGACCAGTTTGGGTGACGTGGATGAAAATGATGACATGGTAGTATCCAGTGTCACTGATAAGATAACAGAGCAACTTGGTATGCATGGAGTGGTTTAATACATCATTAATAGGTGGTGCAGGCTTCTGGGTCAAAACTGGCAAAATTGGCCTATTTATGCTCGGGGGCATTTACGGTAGTGAAAATGACATTTTTTGAAGATTTTTTCTTCATAAAAAAATATAGATTGTAATTTATCTAGTCCAGTGCATCTGATTTTGTCGCATTCCGATACCGTATGAAGAAGTTACGGCATCTGTGGCAGTCGAGGGCAGTTTCGGCATTAAAGATGATTTTTTTAAAGGAAGTGTTCTCCATGTAACAATACGACAAAAATACAATCTTTCCAACGGTTCTGATTTCATCGCATTCCGATTCTGTATGAGAAAGATACATCATTAGAAAGGTGTAGGGGCATTTTGGTCTTTTTACATGGATGGTTCAGATGATTGAGTCTTCTGAAAAGTCGTAGAGCATCCAGTTATGATTCCAACGCACTTTGTTTCATCTCGATCGGATATCGTATGAAAAAGTTATAAGCGTTTCCGTAAAGTCGGTTCGAAAATCCAAACCGAAAATCCATCAGTTGCTCTCGGTGTTGGGTGGATTTTTCGGAATTGATTTTTGAAATTTGAAGGGCTTTTGTATAATTTCAAGATTTTGAAGGTCTGAGTTGCAAGGGGTCTTTAAGCACTGAAATATATGGAGGCAGGGGCTTGATTGTAATAAAGAGGAGTAAAGGGAAGTGAAATGGATGGTCAAGATTCGACTACGTAGGCTTGATGCCCATCCAAAGGCTACTGAGATTTTGTGCTGACACGGACGAGATTCTTCATCTCTCCGAGCTCTACACATCAGAGGGAAGAAATCAGGCAGAGGGGCTGCTGAGGTGGTCAAAAAAACGAGTTGAAGCTCGTGGAAGGCTAAGGGTTTAAATGAAAGACTTCCATCCTCTTGCACTTCATCCATAGCCCCCATTAGAGGCTTAGGAAGCTGCTGGAAACCAAGGTAGCAAGTTCTATTGGTTGTTGCCAAGAGAAAAGAAAAGAAAATAGAAGGAAGCGAAGAAGAGGGAAATAGAGAAGAAGGTTTTTTTCTCTCTTTGTGTGTGTGTGAATGTGAATGTCATTGTTACTCCATGAAAGTAAAAACAAAGAGAAAAGAAAGAAGAAGAAGAAGAAGAAGAACCTAGAATTTGGTTCTTGTGAGTTGCTTCAAGAAACCCAAGTGCCAACCGGAGTTGAAGCATTGGCGGCACCGAGACAACGTGGTTGTGGTCCGCATCAAGTGGAGATCGACATTATTGCATCTCCGACGGTTACTCCTTGCCAAGGTAACATCACTTTTGCCAAATTTCCATTATTATAAATCATTGTAGGCAAGATGTTTGAAAAAATGCCTAAGTGATAGTTGTAGTCTATTTGGGAGAAATTTGCATGTATGAGTGCTTCACTATAGGGTATTGTAATAAGCCCAACTTTATTTTATTGGTGTTCAGTGGGTGCTGGACATAGGGGCTATGTGTTCCTTGGTAGGTACAACTACCTAAACCTATTTACCGTGGGTGCGGCTTCTCAGATCATTCTGAGAAAACTAAGGTGAAGACCTAACCATTGTATGTCATTGGTGGAAACTGGGAATGTGTTCCCTTGGCTGTGGGTGCAGTCATAATTAATATTGAGTAAATGCTGAGCCCGAGAGTGGGCATTACTCTGTGCATGTAGGCAACTGGCCGAAGCACGTATTTCTTGTGTTATGGATGTATATGCTCGTATTTGTATTGTGGATTGGAGTGTTTGGCTGCAGAATGGGTGTGTACATCTGGTAGACCTGACCACTTGGTGGTGTAGTGTGGATGTACATACGACTGTGTATGTATATGACAGTGATTATCGTGTGAGGTTTATGAGACAGCTCTGGGCAGCAATATGGGTTATGTGAGTAAGTTTCATGCAACAGTAAGAATGGTCAGTAGTATACATAGCAGCTCTGGGTAACATCAATAGACTATGCTATTGAAGTGCAAATAATGATTGTCACATTTCAAGGGTACAGTTGGAAAATGAAAAAAATATTTGGCACACTGATTCACCCCCTCTCAGTGTCAATCGGGACCCAACAATTGGTATCAGAGCTAGGGCTCTAGAGGCAGCTTAAACAGCTTAGAGTGATCCGGTTGGTTGAAGATGGGATCAGGTGTTTGGTTCAATAAGTCTACTTCTGGAGTTTCTATTTTTAATGGATCAGATTTTATCTTTTAGAGGAAGTTGATGAAGTCACATTTAGGTTCATTGGGGTATGATCTATGGAGTACAGTGGTTAATGGGAGTGTAGACTCTACTATTGACTCTAGGGTTAGAGAGATCATTTTGGATGGATTAACAGACAGTGTGAGTGTCAAAGTCAGTTCATGTATATCAGCTAAGGCGATGTGGGAGAGATTACACAACCTATATGGAGGTGAGCCAGCTATATCAGAGTCCACATTAGAGGTTGAAAGTAGATGTTCAGATGAGTGCTACACTAGTGGATTTGAGTGTGTTGAGGCACATATTTCTACAACTCAAGATGAAATCAATATTGATTTGAGAACACATCTGAAGGAGTGCAACTTCATTATTGCAGCATTAGAAACACAAGTCATCAATAGAGATGAGAGATGTAGAATCCTTGAAGAGGCAGTCACTGTGTTGAGAGTACAACTGTTAGAGCTTGATGCTTCTTGTATCTCACAGATGATAGAGTCCAGAAATGACCCTCAGGTTATAAAATCTCTTAAAGATCAACTGAGAAAGCAAAGTGAAGTGTGTACCAGGCTTGAATCAGAGAACTTAGCCTTGAGAGAGAAAATAGATGTGCAATCTCGAGTGATTAAAAGAGGTAGTGAAATTTCAAATGATTTAAAAAAGTTAAACAAAGAATTACAAGCAGAGATCATTTCACTACAAACACAGTTGACTGAGTTGCAGAGGAGACATTCAGCCACTCCACTTGTGGTTACAGAGATGGATAGACATCTAACTCAATCTGCAGAATGCCAGAGACTACCCATCATCAGCTCTAGTTCTATAACAGAGCAGGGTGAGTCATCAGGGAAAGCTATAGAGACAGTTGAGATCAGACCACAGAGACAGACTACAGGAAAAACACAGAAGAGAGCTCAGAGGAGACAGAGGAAGAGAGAGGAGAGACACAATAGTGAGATGAGATCTCCTACACATCAGGCACAATGCGGAGGTAGTCCACAAGATACAAAGAGTAGAGGTAAAGGCGAACAAACAGTCCAAATAGGGAACATAATCAGAGTTGGTGGTTATGACAGAGTTTACCAGCAGAGACCAGTTGAGTATGGCAGGTTCAACAAGTTCAATTATCAGAGACCTATGCAGATAATTCTCAGGCAAAGTCAGATGGCTCCCACCAATAGACATAATGCTTCACCTAGTTTGCATAGACAGTTACCAATGATGCGGTCATATTTTCATGGGTATTGTCACAGGTGCAGTGAGTATGGGCATAGGAGAGCAGAGTGTATATCTAGACTAGACTCCAGCTATGAAGGGAGGATTCCCATAGCACCACTGGGTAGACAACTAGTAGAATGTCTTAGATGCCACCATCATGGACATTGGGCCAAGCATTGCAAGGCAGTGCTCTCCCCTCAGCTTGTACAAGAGGAGAAAGACTATCAGATCTCTAGAACCAGAAAGTTAAGAAGTGGTTGTAGGAGGCAAGTCAATGAAAGACATTCTAAGAAGCATCAGTCACAATTTAGTGGTGAGTCTCAGGTGGCTTTGTATAGTGTATGGAAAGTGAAGGATATACAAAAGGCTGAGACAACAGTAAACAGAATCTGGAAAACAAAGGGAGATGTCAGTTCTACAGTTGTGCAGGAAAGATTTAGAAAGGGAAGACCATCAGTTGGAAAGGTAAAGAGAGGTCTACAATTGGGTTGGTTGGACAGAGGCAGAGACTGAAGAAGACAGTAAGTGAGCAGAAAGGAAAACAGAGTAGTAGGAAAGCTTCTGGTGAGAAGCAAATGCATAGCACCAAGGCAAGTGGTCAGTTAGTTTGGAGAGAGAAGCACATAGAGGTGTGTGCTGTCACAGTCATCACCCTCCCACCACCTAGACAAGGTATAGGGGTGGGCACACCTCCCAGGCACTAGGTGTACTCTGGTGCACAAGAATGGGGGAGCTCACTAGATGGATATTAGTGCCCCCAGCAGGACTTAGATTATGACAGTAAAGTTCCTGCAATAGTGCTTGGATTAGAGACATCAGTTGAAACTTAGTGTAGTCCTCTTGAGTATTTGCATCTTAATGGAGCAATCACCAGATGAGCAGTTCAGTGTCAGTCAGAGGGCAGAATAGTTGAGGATGTCAGTGATGGTCAGAGGTATGCGGTTGTGAGTATGGTAGCCAATAATTCGCTTTTGTATGCATCAGTATGGGTTAGAGATTCAGTTGGTATCAATCTCAGTGGTAGTTTTCAGAGTGTAATTTTGTGTGATCATGGTGATTGTTTGACTTTGATAGAGTTAAATATTTCAGCACTAGTGACAGAGAGAATGATATGTTGACTGGATGAAGAGATTTATGACAGGAAGCTCAAGACTCTGGTGAGTTGAGCAGTTGCGTACTGTAATTTGTAGTTCATGATGTATATCTAGTCGAGGCAACACTTATCTGATGAGCAGTGTTGAAGCAGATATGAGGTCAGTTGAGTAATTGAGATTTCAACTCATAGGATAGGGAAGATGCGTATGGGCACTCCTATGTAGTTTGAACTCCCACATCTGTAGGATTGGAAAGATGCATATGGGCATTCCTATAGATGCTTGTATCCCACACTGGGAGAGATTACTTTAGAGAGAGATATTATAGTTCTTTGATATTGAAGTCAAAGAGGGAGAGTGCTCAAGTGGAAGGCATTGATTTTGAGAAAAACTTTTGCTCCAGTGGCAAGACTTGAGGCTATCAGAATGTTCTTGGTTTTGTCAGTGTACAAAGGGTTCAAGGTCTATCATATGGATGTCAAATCAGCTTTTCTAAATGGAAACTTGGAAGAGGAGGTTTACATAGAGTAGCCTGATGGGTTTTAACTGAGTGAGGACCCCACTCTTGTGTGCATATTGAAGAAGGCATTGTATGGTTTGAAACAAGCTCCAAGGGCATGGTACTCCAGATTGGACTCTTACTTGTGCAAGTTGGGTTTCAAGAAAGGCTTAGTGGACAGTAATCTCTACATCAGAACTGAAGAAAGCAGTCAGCTTGTGGTGGTTGTGCAAAGATTTTGCTATGAGGATGCAAGATGAGTTTGAGATGTCCATGTTGGGTGAATTATCATTCTTCTTGGGTTTGCAGATCAATCAAAAGAAAGAAGGTATCTTCATATCTCAGTCCAAATATATGAGGGAGATGTTAAAGAGATTCACCATGGAGGATTGCAAGCCAGTTAGTACACCTATGATGACTGGGTGTAAGTTGAGCAAGGAAGATGACTCTCCATCAGTTGACCACACCTCGTATAGGTCAATGATTGGTAGCCTATTATATATGACAGCTAGTAGGCCTGACATCTTACAAGTTGTGTGCATGGTAGCCAGATTTCAAGCAGGACCAAAAGAGACACATGTGGCAGCAGTGAAGAGAATTTTTAGATATCTGAAAGGGACTAGTGAGTTTGGGTTATGGTATCTGAAAGTCAAGAGCTTTAGTTTGTCAGCTTTTTCAGATGCAGATTGGGCCGGATGTGTAGATGACAGGAAGAGCACCAGTGGTGGTGCATTCTATTTGGGGAGCAGCTTGGTGGCATGGCATAGTAAAAAGCAAGAGTCAGTCTCTCTTTCAACTGCAGAGGCAGAATACATTGCAGCTACATCTTGTTGTACACAAGTGTTGTGGATGAAGCAAATGTTGAAGGATTTGAGTGTGGAGGTTGAGCAGGCAGTGCCACTATATTGTGACAATACTAGTGCTATCAATATCTCCAAGAACCCGGTGATGCATTCTAGAACGAAGCACATTGCTATCCGGTATCATTTCTTAAGAGACAAGGTGATGGAAGGTGAAGTAAGGATGGAGTTTGTTCCCACAGCAGAGCAGGTGGCTGATATCTTCACTAAACCGCTTCCCAAAGATCAGTTTGAGTTCCTCAGACAGAAGCTGGGAGTTGTGGTTCTTCCAAAGCACTAGTAGCATTGGGAGAGGGGGAGCAAGTTGCTTGATGTTGCTACCCCCATATTGGACTCAGGGGGAGTCCATTGGTTCCACCCTTTGTACTTGTTGTCAAAGGGGGAGAGAGTTACTCATCGGAGCTTTAGAGTCTATTAGTGATGAGGTGGTTGCCAACAACTCCAAAGGGGGAGATTGTTGTTTTATGGTTGTCCTTGTTGGCAACTCGGCCACGTGGCGGTGATGACGTGGCCAGTTTGGGTGACGTGGATGAAAATGAAGACATGGCAGTGTCCAGTGTCACCAATGAGATAACAGAGCAGTTTGGTATGCATGGAGTGATTTAATACATCATTAATAGGTGGTGCGGGTTTCTGGGTCAAAACTGGCGGTGCGGGTTTCTGGGTCAAAACTGGCAAAATTGACCTATTTACGATCGAGGGCATTTTCGGCAATGAGAATGACATTTTTGGAAGATCAGTTCTTCATGAAAAAGATAGATTGTAATTTTCCTAGTCTAGTGCATTTGATTTCGTCACATTCCGATACCGTATGAAGAAGTTACGGCATTTATGGCAGTCGAGGGCAGTTTCGGCATTGAAGATGATTTTTTTAAAGGAAGTGTTCTACATGTAAAAATACGAAAAAAATACAATCTTTCCAACGGTTCTGATTTCATCGCATTCCGATTGCGTATGAGAAAGATACGTCATTGGAAATGTGTAGGGGCATTTTGGTCTTTTTAAATTGATGATTCAGATGATTGAGTCTTCTGAAAAGTCGTAGATCATCCAGTTACGATTCCAACGCACTTCGTTTCATCTCGATCGGATATCGTATGAAAAAGTTATAAGCGTTTCCGTAAAGTCGGTTCGAAAATCCAAACCGAAAATCCATCAGTTGCTCTCGGTGTTGGGTGGATTTTTCGGAATTTATTTTTGAAATTCGAAAGGCTTTTGTGTAATTTAAAGATTTTGAAGGTCTGAGTTGCAAGGGGTCTTTAAGCACTGAAACATATGGAGGCAGGGGCTTGATTGTAATAAAGAGGAGTAAAGGGAAGTGAAATGGATGGCCAAGATTCGACCACGTAGGCTTGATGCCCATCCAAAGGCTGCTAAGATTTTGGTGTGATATGGACGAGATAGATGCTTGCGCGTGGGATTTGATTGGTTAGATGCATAATTCTTGATGCACTGGCGCTACACTATATCAAGGTATGTTATTGTGTTTCGCGCGTGTATAGAAGGTATAAAAATGATTCCGATCTTAATGATCTCATGAAATCTGATTAAAGCCATCATGGAAGATTCGGATCCAACGGTCAATATGCATTTTCACATTTGTGAGTGGGAGACAAGCTCCCTTAAAATCCGGAAAAGCAACCAATCATAGATCGACAACACTTCTGACGATGTCAGCGCCTACGTCATGATGACGTCATCGAGATTCAAATCTAATGGTTTGGATCGGTTGTCCGTTGGTTTAATCGGACGGCTTGGATTATAAGATCTCTTATATGAGATCTACGGTCAGATTTCGCCCCTGTTGCGCGCGCCGCCGGTGTAGCCTACGCCACCCGTACGAAGATTCCATTTCAGGCTATCTCATTGCTCCAACTTCAAAAGGTCATATCTCCCTCATTTTAAGTCGGATTTGAGTGATTCAAGTTGGAGATTCTTCATCTCTCCGAGCTCTACACATCAGAGGGAAGAAATCAGGCAGAGGGCTTGCTGAGGTGGTTGGAAAAACGAGTTGAAGCTCGTGGAAGGTTAAAGGTTTGAATGAAAGACTTCCATCCTCTTGCACTTCATCCATAGCCCCCATTAGAGGCTTAGGAAGCTGCTGGAAACCACTGTAGCAAGCTCTATTGGTTGTTGCCAAGAGAAGAAAAAGAAAATAGAAGAGAAGAGAAGAAGAGTGAAAGAGAGAAGAAGTTTTTCCCTCTCTTTGTGTGTGTGTGAATGTGAATGTGAATGTCATTGTTGCTTCATGAAAGTAAAGACAAGGAGAAAAGAAAGAAGAAGAACCTAGAATTTGGTTCTTGTGAGTTGCTTCAAGAAACCCAAGTGACAACCGGGGTTGAAGCATTGGCGGCACCGAGACAACGTGGTTGTGGTCCGCATCAAGTGGAGATTGACATTATTGCATCTCCGACGGTTACTCCTTGCCAAGGTAACCTCAATTTTGCCAAATTTTCATTATTATAAATCATTGTAGGCAAGATGTTTGATAAAATGCCTAAGTGATAGTTGTAGTCTATTTGGGGGAAATTTGCATGTATGAGTGCTTCACTATAGGGCATTGTTATAAGCCCAACTTGATTTTATTGGTGTTCAGTGGGTGCTGGACACAGGGGCTATGTGTTCCTTGGTAGGTACAACTACCTAAACCTATTTACCGTGGGTGCGGCCTCTCAGATCATTCTGAGAAAACTAGGGTGAAGACCTAGCCATTGTATGTCATTGGTGGAAACTGGGAATGTGTTCCCTTGGCTGTGGGTGCAGTCATAATTAGTATTGAGTAAATGCTGAGCCCGACAGTGGGCATTACTCCGTGCAAGTAGGCAATTGGCCGAAGCACGTATTTCTTGTGTTGTGGATGTGTATGTTCGTATTTGTATTGTGGATTGGAGTGCTTGGCTGCAGAATGGGTGTGTACATCTGGTAGACCTGACCACTTGGTGGTGCAGTGTGGATGTGCATACGACTGTGTATGTATGTGACAGTGATTACCGTGTGAGGTTTATGAGACAGCTATGGGCAGCAATACAGGTTATGTGAGTAAGTTTCATGCAACAGTAAGAATGGTCAGTAGTATACATAGCAGCTCTGGGCAGCATCAATAAATTGTTCTATTGGAGTGCAAATAGTGATTGCCACATCAGGGGTACAGTTGGAAAGTGAAAAAATATTTGGCACACTGATTCACCCCCCCTCTCAGTGTCAATCGGGACCCAACAATTGGTATCAGAGCAAGGGCTCTAGAGGCAGCTTAAACAGCTCAGAGTGATCCGGTTGGTTGAAGATGGCATCAGGTGTTTGGTTCAGTAAGTCTACTTCTGGAGCTTCTATTTTTGATGGATCAGATTTTATCTTTTGGAGGAAGTTGATGAAGTCACATATAGGTTCATTGGGGTATGATCTATGGAGTGCAGTGGTTAATGGGAGTGTAGACTCTACTATTGACTCTAAGGTTAGAGAGATCATTTTGGATGGATTAACAGACAGTGTGAGTGTCAAAGTCAGTTCATGCATATCAGCTAAGGCGATGTGGGAGAGATTACATAACCTATATGGAGGTGAGCCAGCTATATCAGAGTCCACATTAGATGTTGAAAGCAGATGTTCAGATGAGTGCTACACTAGTGAATTTGAGTGTGTTGAAGCACATATTACTACAACTCAATATGAAATCAATATTGATTTGAGAACACATCTGAAAGAGTGCAACTTCATTATTGCAGCATTAGAAACACAAGTCATCAATAGAGATGAGAGATGTAGAATCCTTGAAGAGGCAGCCAATGTGTTGAGAGCACAATTGTTAGAGCTTGATGCTTCTTGTATCTCACAGATGATGAAGTTCAGAAATGACCCTCAGGTTATAAAATCTCTTGAAGATCAACTGAGAAAGCAAAGTGAGGTGTGTACCAGGCTTGAATCAGAGAACTTAGCCTTGAGAGAGAAAATAGATGTGCAATCTCGAGTGATTAAAAGAGGTAGTGAAATTTCAAATGATTTTAAGAAGTTAAACAAAGAATTAGAAGCAGAGATCATTTCACTACAAACACAGTTGACTGAGTTGCAGAGGAGACATTCAGCCACTCCATTTGTGGTTACAGAGATGGATAGACATCTAGCTCAGTCTGCAGAATACCAGAGACTACCCATCATCAGCTCTAGTTCTATAGCAGAGCAGGGTGAGTCATCAGGGAAAGCTATAGAGACAGTTGAGATCAGACCACAGAGACAGACTACAGGAAAAACACAGAAGAGAGCTCAGAGGAGACAAAGGAAGAGAGAGGAGAGACACAATAGTGAGATGAGATCTCCTACACATCAGGCACAATGTGAAGGTAGTCCACAAGATACAAAGAGTAGAGGTAAAGGCAAACAAACAGTCCAAATAGGGAACATAATCAGAGTCGATGGTTATGACAGAGCTTACCAGCAGAGACCAGTTGAGTATGGCAGGTTCAACAAGTTCAATTATCAGAGACCTATGCAGATGGTTCCCAGGCAGAGTCAGATGGCTCCCACCAATAGACATAATGCTTCACCTAGTTTGCATAGACAGTTACCAATGATGCAGTCATATTTTCATGGGTATTGTTACAGGTGCAGTGAGTATGGACATAGGAGAGCAGAGTGTATATCTAGACTAGACTCCAGCTATGAAGGGAGGATTCCTATAGCACCACTGGGTAGACAACTAGTAGAATGTCTTAGATGCCACCATCATGGACATTGGGCCAAGCATTGCAAGGCAGTGCTCTCCCCTCAGCTTGTACAAAAGGAGAGAGACTATCAGATCTCTAGAACCAGAAAGTTAAGAAGTGGTTGTAGAAGGCAAGTCAATGAAAGACATTCTAAGAAGCATCAGTCACAATCTAGTGGTGAGTCTCAGGTGACTTTGTACAGTGTATGGAAAGTGAAGGATATACAAAAGGCTGAGACAACAGTAAACAGAATCTGGAAAACAAAGGGAGATGTCAGTTCTACAGTTGTGCAGGAAAGATTCAGAAAGGGAAGACCATCAGTTGGAAAGGTAAAAGAGAGGTCTACAATTGGGTTGGTTGGACAGAGGCAGAGACTGAAGAAGACAGTAAGTGAGCAGAAAGAAAAACAGAGTAGTAGGAAAGCTTCTGGTGAGAAGCAAATGCATAGGACCAAGGCAAGTGGTCAGTTAGTTTGGAGAGAGAAGCACATAGAGGTGTGTGCAGTCACAGTCACCACCCTCCCACCACCTAGACAAGGTATAGGAGTGGGCACACCTCCCAGGCACTAGGTGTACTCTGGTGCACAAGAATTGGGGAGCTCACTAGATGGATATTAGTGCCCCCAGCAGGACTTAGATTATGACAGTAAAGTTCCTGCAACAGTGCTTGGATTAGAGACATCAGTTGAAACTTAGTGTAGTCCTCTTGAGTATTTGCATCTTAATGGAGCAATCACCAGATGAGCAGTTCAGTGTCAGTCAAAGGGCAGAATAGTTGAGGATGTCAGTGATGGTCAGAGGTATGCAATTGTGAGTATGACAGCCAATAATTCGCTTTTGTATGCATCAGTATGGGTCAAAGATTCAGTTGGTATCAATCTCAGTGGTAGTTGTCAGAGTGCAATTTTGTGTGATCATGGTGATTGTTTGACTTTGACAGAGTTAAATATTTCAGCACTAGTGACAGAGAGAATGATATGTTGACTGGATGAAGAGATTTATGACAGGAAGCTCAAGAAGCCGGTGAGTTGAGCAGTTGCGTACTGTAATTTGTAGTTCATGATGTATATCCAGTCGAGGCAACACTTATCTGATGAGCAGTGTTGAAGAAGATATGGGGTCAGTTGAGTAATTGAGATTTCAACTCATAGGATAGGGAAGATGCGTATGGGCACTCCTATGTAGTTTGAACTCTCACATCTGTAGGATTGGAAAGATGCATATGGGCATTCCTATAGATGCTTGTATCCCACACTGGGAGAGATTACTTTAGAGAGAGATATTATAGTTCTTTGATATTGAAATCAAAGAGGGAGAGTGCTCAAGTGGAAGGCATTGATTTTGAGAAAACTTTTGCTCCAGTGGCAAGACTTGAGGCTATCAGAATGTTCTTGGTTTCGTCCGTGTACAAGGGGTTCAAGGTCTATCATATAGATGTCAAATCAGCTTTTCTGAATGGAAACTTGGAAGAGGAGGTTTACATAGAGCAGCCTAATGGGTTTCAGCTGAGTGAGGACCCCACTCTTGTGTGCAGATTGAAGAAGGCATTGTATGGTCTGAAACATGCTCCAAGGGCATGGTACTCCAGATTGGACTCTTACTTGTGCAAGTTGGGTTTCAAGAAAGGCTTAGTGGACAGTAATCTCTACATCAGAACTGAAGAAAGCAGTCAGCTTGTGGTGGTTGTGTATGTAGATGATATCATCTTTGGGGGTCACAAAGATGAGTTGTGCAAAGATTTTGCAATGAGGATGCAAGATGAGTTTGAAATGTCCATGTTGGGTGAACTATCATTCTTCTTGGGTTTGCAGATCAATCAAAAGAAAGAAGGTATCTTCATATCTCAGTCCAAATATGTGAGGGAGATGTTAAAGAGATTCACCATGGAGGATTGCAAGCCAGTTAGTACACCTATGATGACTGGGTGTAAGTTGAGCAAGGAAGATGACTCTCCATCAGTTGACCACACCTCGTATAGGTCAATGATTGGTAGCCTATTATATCTGACAGCTAGTAGGCCTGACATCTTACAAGCTGTGTGCATGGTAGCCAGATTTCAAGCAGGACCAAAAGAGACACATGTGGCAGCAGTGAAGAGAATTTTCAGATATCTGAAAGGGACTAGTGAGTTTGGGTTATGGTATCCGAAAGTCAAGAGCTTTAGTTTGTCAGCTTTTTCAGATGCAGATTGGGCCGGATGTGTAGATGATAGGAAGAGCACCAGTGGTGGTGCATTCTATTTGGGGAGCAGCTTGGTGGCATGGCATAGTAAGAAGCAAGAGTCAGTTTCTCTTTCAACTGCAGAGGCAGAATACATTGCAGCTACATCTTGTTGTACACAAGTGTTGTGGATGAAGCAGATGTTGAAGGATTTGAGTGTGGAGGTTGAGCAGGCAGTGCCACTATATTGTGACAATACTAGTGCTATCAATATCTCCAAGAACCCGGTGATGCATTCTAGAACGAAGCACATTGCTATCCGGTATCATTTCTTAAGAGACAAGGTGATGGAAGGTGAAGTAAGGATGGAGTTTGTTCCCACAGCAGAGCAGGTGGCTGATATCTTCACTAAACCGCTTCCCAAAGATCAGTTTGAGTTCCTCAGACAGAAGCTGGGAGTGGTGGTTCTTCCAAAGCACTAGTAGCATTGGGAGAGGGGGAGCAAGTTGCTTGATGTTGCTACCCCCATATTGGACTCAGGGGGAGTCCATTGGTTCCACCCTTTGTACTTGTTGTCAAAGGGGGAGAGAGTTACTCATCGGAGCTTTAGAGTGTATTAGTGATGAGGTGGTTGCCAACAACTCCAAAGGGGGAGATTGTTGTTTTATGGTTGTCCTTGTTGGCAACTCGGCCACGTGGCGGTGATGACGTGGCCAGTTTGGGTGACGTGGATGAAAATGATGACATGGTAGTATCCAGTGTCACCGATGAGATAACAGAGCAGCTTGGTATGCATGGAGTGGTTTAATACATCATTAATAGGTGGTGCGGGTTTCTGGGTCAAAACTGGCAAAATTGGCCTATTTACGATCGAGGGCATTTTCGGCAATGAAAATGACATTTTTGGAAGATTGGTTCTTCATGAAAAATATAGATTGTAATTTTCCTAGTCCAGTGCATTTGATTTCGTCACATTCCGATACCGTATGAAGAAGTTACGGCATTTATGGCAGTCAAGGGTAGTTTCGGCATTGAAGATGAATTTTTTAAAGGAAGTGTTCTACATGTAACAATACGACAAAAATACAATCTTTCCAACGGTTCTGATTTCATCGTATTCCGATTCCGTATGAGAAAGATACGTCATTGGAAATGTGTAGGGGCATTTTGGTCTTTTTACATGGATGATTCAGATGATTGAGTCTTCTGAAAAGTTGTAGAGCATCCAGTTACGATTCGAACGCACTTCGTTTCATCTCGATCGGATATCGTATGAAAAAGTTATAAGCGTTTCCGTAAAGTCGGTTCGAAAATCTAAACCGAAAATCCATCAGTTGCTCTCGGTGTTTGGTGGATTTTTCGGATTTTATTTTTGAAATTAGAAGGGCTTTTGTGTAATTTAAAGATTTTGAAGGTCTGAGTTGCAAGGTGTCTTTAAGCACTGAAACATATGGAGGCAGGGGCTTGATTGTAATAAAGAGGAGTAAAGGGAAGTGAAATGGACGGCCAAGATTCGACCACGTAGGCTTTATGCCCATCCAAAGGCTGCTGAGATTTTGGTGTGATATGGACGAGATAGATGCTTGCGCGTGGGATTTGATTGGTTAGATGCATAATTCTTGATGCACTGGCGCTACACTATATCAAGGTATGTTATTGTGTTTCGCGCGTGTATAGAAAGTATAAAAAGGATTCCGATCTTAATGATCTCATGAAATCTGATTAAAGCCATCATGGAAGATTCGGATCCAACGGTCAATATGCATTTTTACTTTTGTGAGTGGGAGACAAGCTCCCTTAAAATCCGGAAAAGTAACCAATCATAGATCGACAACACTTCTGACGATGTCAGCGCTTACGTCATGATGACGTCATCGAGATTCAAATCTAACGGTTTGGATCTGTTGTCCGTTGGTTTAATTGGACGGCTTGGATTATAAGATCTCTTATATGAGATCTACGGTCAGATCTCGCCCTGTTGCGCGCGCCGCCGGTGTAGCCTACGCCGCCCGTACGAAGATTCCATTTCGGGCTATTTCATTGCTCCAACTTCAAAAGGTCATATCTCTCTCATTTTAAGTCGGATTTGGGTGATTCAAGTTGGAGATTCTTCATCTCTCCGAGCTCTACATATCTGAGGGAAGAAATCCGGCAGAGAGGTTGCTGAGGTGGTCGGAAAAACGAGTTGAAGCTCGTGGAAGGCTAAATGTTTGAATGAAACACTTCCATCCTCTTGCACTTCATCCATAGCCACCATTAGAGGCTTAGGAAGCTGCTGGAAACCAAGGTAGCAAGTCCTATTGGTTGTTGCCAAGAGAAAAGAAAAGAAAATAGAAGAGAAGAGAAGAAGAGGGAAATAGAGAAGAAGTTTTTTTCTCTCTTTGTTTGTGTGTGTGTGAATGTGAATGTGAATGTCATTGTTACTCCATGAAAGTAAAGACAAGGAGAAAAGAAAGAAGAAGAAGAAGAACCTAGAATTTGGTTCTTGTGAGTTGCTTCAAGAAACCCAAGTGCCAACCGGGGTTGAAGCATTGGCGGCACCGAGACAACGTGATTGTGGTCCGCATCAAGTGGAGATCGACATTATCACATCTCCGACGGTTACTCATTGCCAAGGTAACCTCACTTTTGCCAAATTTCCATTATTATAAATCATTGTAGGCAAGATGTTTGATAAAATGCCTAAGTGATAGTTGTAGTCTATTTGGGGGAAATTTGCATGTATGAGTGCTTCACTATAGGGCATTGTTATAAGCCCAACTTTATTTTATTCGTGTTCAGTGGGTGCTGGACACAGGGGCTATGTGTTCCTTGGTAGGTACAACTACCTAAACCTATTTGTCGTGGGTGCGGCCTCTCAGATCATTCTGAGAAAACTAGGGTGAAGATCTAGCCATTGTATGTCATTGGTGGAAACTGGGAATGTGTTCCCTTGGCTGTGGGTGCAGTCATAATTAGTATTGAGTAAATGCTGAGCCCGACAGTGGGCATTACTCCGTGCATGTAGGCAACTGGCCGAAGCACGTATTTCTTGTGTTGTGGATGTGTATGCTCGTATTTGTATTGTGGATTGGAGTGCTTGGCTGCAGAATGGGTGTGTACATCTGGTAGACCTGACCACTTGGTGGTGCAGTGTGGATGTGCATACGACTGTGTATGTATGTGACAGTGATTACCGTGTGAGGTTTATGGGACAGCTCTGGGCAGCAATACATGTTATGTGAGTAAGTTTCATGCAACAGTAAGAATGGTCAATAGTATACATAGCAGCTCTGGGCAGCATCAATAGACTGTGCTATTGAAGTGAAAATAGTGATTGCCACATCAGGGGTACAGTTGGAAAGTGAAAAAATATTTGGCACACTGATTCACCCCCCCCTCTCAGTGTCAATCGGGACCCAACAGTATCATCGTCAGACACTGCATGATTAGCTGCCCACTTTGGTTTGCCATGCTTTGCCCAACAAGTCTCAATAGTATGGTTAGTCTTTCCACAAAAAGTGCGCTGACGAACTAAACGATCAGAAGGCTGTCCACCAGATCCTCGACCAGCCTCCCCCACGACCTCCCCCATGACCGCGACCACGTCCACGGTTGGCATGAAAGGCATAATTGTCTTTGGTGGATTGATCAGGTTTAGTGGAGGAAATAATTCGTTGTAGTTGTGAGTAGGTATCATTCAAAGTAGGTACAGTATCCCCTGCAAGTAAGTGACCCTTCACTGCCTTCAAGTCATTGTTCAAACCAGCCAGGAATTTAGAGACAAAGAACTCGTTACGCTGAGCCTTCAATTTATCAATGTCAGTGGTCAAGGGTTGGAAGACATTGAGTTCTTCAACCATACCTCTGAAAGTACTGTAATATTCGGAAAGTGGCTTGTCCGACTGGCGAAACTGAAACAATTTTTCATAGATATCATAGATATCATAGATATGGGTCATGTTCTTCTTCTAAGAGTAGGTCTCCTTCAAGTCATTCCACACTCCCTTGGCAGTAGAGTGAAACATGACATTGGCAGCCACATCTGGTTCCATACTATTTCATAACCAAATTAAGATTAATGCATCTCTTTCTGCCATGGAGTGTAACTAGTGTTAGATTCTTTGGGAGGATCAGAGGTGGTGTAATCAAGCTTATCCTTCGCCATCAGATAAACTTTGATTGACTGAGCCCAAAGAAGGTAATTCGAGCTTCCTTTAAGCTTAATAGAAGTAATCTGGACATTCACATTGTCCGATGTAGAGGAGGTAGTGGTAGGGGCAGCAGTAGTAGTCTTGGTCTCAGCTATGAGACCAAGAATTAAGGACAAGTATGTGGTAAATAGCAGAGACAATCAAATAAGTAGAACTCACCAACTAGATCTGATAAATAGCAGCCAAAGTGCAATCGGACCCAAATAAACCAGAAAAAAAATATCCAACCGATAGGGGCTGGTATGGTAGTGTCGACCTTGATGGGAGCAGCAAAAGGAGACTTCAAAAACCTAGTAGAGTATGTAGAGAAGTAGTAAACCAGCAGCACATTAAACCGTGAAGTAGTAGAGCTTCACAAATAGGGCACCAGTCAAAAACACATCACACATATGGGCGGCAGCCATTAAAAATCTGCAGAATTGTGTATCGGCTTCAGCGACTCCAGAGAATAAGGGCTGAATCCATGTAGTAAAGGTAGGAAGGCCTGATTGTGTTTATATCATTAAAATCAGGCCAAAAAACTTAAGGTAGGAGCTGCAATAGGTGGCTGCGCACCAAAGAGGAGTAGCGCAGGGTTGAGATCAGCAGAGAATGATGATGCAAAACCTTGATTTGATTACAGAAGCTCTGATTCCATGTTACAATCCCAGATTCTTGTAATCAAACCAGTAAAACCAGAAAAAGAGGGAAAGAAAAGGAAGAGAAAGAGAGAAAGAGGAAGGAGAAACCACAAAGAGCCTCAAAGTGAGAGCAGCCTGCGATCAGTCCAAAATGAGGCCGATCGCAGGGTTCCTTGTATTATATAAAAGTAATAATATGTGTACAAAGTCAAGACCGCCCCCAATACATAAGAATAAAACCCTAACAGCATATAGGGACCCGATTGGACTGAATTACCCCTATCGGGTCCAGAGAAAGGCGCTAATCCCGATATCGGGATTAGCCCTTCTTAACAAATCCTTTATGCCTGCCTTAGGAAACAAGGCCAATGGTTGATCCAAAACCTAACTGAGAACACTTTAAATGAATACAATACAGAAATTAAAATTTCCAACGTCTTTGAAAAGGGCTATCTTTGACTTTGGAGGTGTGATCCTGTCATTTCCTTAATTGGATGTTAATTATAAACTTTTGCTGATTTTGAGATAATGATGAGTTGTGGTCATCTTAATTGGCCAGAGGCATTATTTAAATTTCGACTTTCATACTTCTGCTCCATAGCTGTTCTTTTGAAGATGGGCTTTTGATCAACCATGTCTGCTGTGCTTGCAGGCTAGGCTTAATGAATTTTACATATCCTCATTTTGATTTGAGCCAACGTTAAATACTCATATCTCGATGATGGGGTTTCTAAGTCACTAAGGGTTAGGGTTTAAAAATTCCAGGGAATCCAGAATTGCAGAATAGGATCCAAAACAGATTTAAGAAAAATTTCAAGAACTCAGTTAAAACAATTCAGAAAGGCTTGAAAGTACTCAGCTTAGAGGGATGAACCATGAACGGCCTGCAAATTTGATGTACACATAGTTGTGAAGGCAGCCCAAGGCAGTCAAGGGGCTCCTAGGCAACAAGGCATAGACACATCATAAGTAAATTAACTGCCAATTAAAGAAACCAGCAGTTACATACTTACATATAGATTCATCCATTGTAAACTGACCGATTGTTCAGAACAAACTAGCAGTAAAAACCAGCAGTTAAATAAACTCAAGTATTGAACAAAGAAGATATTTCAGTAATTCAGTTCAATTATATTTGATATGTCACTTTGGATCAGAATTGATTCTAGCAGAGAATTCCCAATTGTTAAGATATGAGTCACGGTTGGGGGTTTGTCCCAATGTGATATAGCTATTATTTTGTTTCCTTTTCAAGTTAGACTAGGTTGTTTACTTTCCTAGTTAGAGTAGGTTTCTATTTTCTAGTTATCTTGTTGTACAAGGTAGTGAGGTACTACTTACCTTATTTGGTTATAACTCTTTAGTTTATACATAATATAATGGAGGGAGGAAGCAACATACAATTGGCTACTCCTCTCCTTGCAGTCTCTCTTCTTCTCTCAATCTCCTTTTCTCCTCTCCTCTTTCTGGTTACTGGTTACAGATCTCAGATTTATAACCTTATTTGGTTATAACTCTTTAGCTATTATTTTGTTTCCTTTTCAAGTTAGACTAGGTTGTTTACTGGTTCCAGATCTCAGATTTATAACATAACCAGATACAATAGCATAGCAAGGTTTAAGATTCAATGATTCCATGTATTGAAGAATCGATATTGTATTTAAAAAAAAAAGAAGTGCCTTTTTGGTCCATACTTGGGTATTATGGGAGGGCCGGAGGGGAGAAAATGAATAATCGATGAAGGAAAAATAGATGCCTCCAAGAATCTGTAGAGATATGCTTCTTGATTGTTGATTGCATAGTAACCACTGCTGGTTTTTTTTGGGGGGGGGGGGT